>NC_041394.2:261498009-261700509 GCF_900747795.2 Erpetoichthys calabaricus | reverse complement strand
TGGGAAGAAGCCCCCTCATGCTTGAATACACGTGAGCTCTCAGTCCAGCAGAGTCCCCAGAGGCACCGGCGCCTGCAGTGGAGCACGGGCGGGTAATGGTTAAGGAAGCGCGGAGTGTGAAGCGCGTGCGGCGCTGTGGTGCGCGCCCGGAGCTCTGCCTAAGCAAACCGCTACAGTAGGAAGATGGCGACGGAGGGAACGAGCGGAGAGCAGCCGCCTCCGATCCAAACCTTATCAACAACGACCAGCACCACCGCTGCTTTGCAAGGAACGCTCGAGACGGTAAGTGCAACGAGCGGCGCCTGTCCCACGTTCGTACGGGCTCGTTCTTTTCACAGCGGCGCGAGGGTAACGATCTTCGGTGCGCGATCATTTTTTTTCCCCACAACGCAGGCTACAATGTATCCGATTGCGCCTGTCAATAATCACAAATTTGCAGCTAAGCCACAAAGCGTGTGGCAAGGCTTCTGGCTTTAAGACTATTTCTTTCATTGTTTGATGTTGAGGGTCCTGATGGAAGAAGAAGGAGAAGAAGAAGGAGGAGATCGTGAACTCTTCCTATTGTAAAATCACAGAGGATTGCATTTCATATACAGAAGAGGGAGAAAGGGGTCCGCGGCAGTTGGTGGGATTTTTTGAGTTGCTTGATTTCAAAGCTTCGCTTCGCCCTGCTGCTCTGGTTTTTATAAATACGTTTTCGTTTTTTTTAAGTGGCTTTTAGGGGGTTAAATCGCTCACTCCGCGCATTTTTGACGTTTTAAGACGTCACCACTGTGTCTATAAACGCAGGCATGACAAAACATACTTATACAATAGGGTCACTGCTGAGATCTTTATGCACAATTATTAAACTATTTGTTGTTCTCAATTTATTTATTAATAGATGTAACCGTATACCTTTGAAAATTCTATTTGTTGTCCTATTTCGAATTGGCTGCTTTTTTTCTGTATTAGCGTACCAGCCTCATTGAATACGCGTCTCCCGTTGCTTTTAAATTGGAATATTTTTATTCCCCGCGCATTAAAAAATCAATCAGTTTGCTATCATAAGGGCCCGTTTGGATTTTGGTTCCTCTTTCGAAGCCCCTTAACTAGAATATTAAGCAAGGTGTATTTTATTAAAGTTGCGTCAGAAGAAGGGTCACGCGCGTTAGATGGCAAGTTATTTTGACAAATTTTAGGATGACCAACGCTTCGCTTTTGTCTCTCAGATGCATGTCATCGGTCAGTGTGGTGGCAGACTTTTTTTTCCCTCATTGAGGATGCTGGTCCTTTTAACACTTTAATTGTCCTTGACCACTGGGGAGAAATTTAACACCTTAAACAAAAAGAGTTAAGTAGTTACCCACATAGGCAGGTGTCGATCCAGAATGAAGTAAACCTGTTTGTTCTGAATTTTATGAACAGACTGTGTAGTAGTTTAGTCGATCACCGCACACCCACAAATCGCCCATATCTTTCTGAGCCTGTTGATCTTAAAATCTTTCCACCTCGAAGCCATCAGATTTGTGAGGTCGCCTGCGCCAGGATGTGGTAGTTTCTTTGTGATGATAAATCAATCGGTTATCGTGCTGAGCATGGGGGACCAGGAGGCTTAAGTGTTTGCCTTTGTTCGTCTGAGGACTCCATGGGCACAATAGTCATTAATGAAACACACGGGACAAAACTAACCCACGATCCCGCTTTTATTTATTAGATTTTTGTTAAGTGCTTTTTAGCGGAAACGCAACCTTAGGGTTTGTGTGTACTGTATAAGATGGGATCTTAAAACACACACACACACACACACGTAACAGCGCTTGTTCAGGAGTGGGAGAAGGCTAATAATATGTTGGTGCTATTTCTGGCTTAATGTCATCTAGTGATTCAGCTGCATTGCTCACCCACATCTCCTTAGTGTCATAGAAGACAGAATCAGTTTTTGCGATTAGCTGTTATGTACTTTTCAGAAAACTAACAGAATAACAAGCGTGTGTAGCAAATTTAACAACTTACACTTTTCTAAAGATAAATTTCATCATATTGTGCCAATTTCATGAAATGAATGTTATATAATAGCTGACCATACAATGTAATTTTGATGATTATACTTGAAGAAGATAAGCAGTCTGCTAAATTGTAGAAGAGTGGAACTTTGCAAATTACTCAGCTGAATTGGCATGCAGTTGTTTTACTAGTCATTAATACAAATAAATGCGGCAACTGCAGCATGATGAAAAACGTGCCAAGGCTTTACTTTCAAGATGGAACACAGTAAGAAGCTAGTAGAAATGAACTTGGAATTAGTAGGAATGTTGAGGATACTTTGATGATGTGGAGCAGATGCAGAAGCCTTCGACAGCTCAGTTTATATTTTGTGCAAGAGCACTACATAGAAGTGAGTAAGTATTCTCACAAACAAACTGTGATTGCCTTCACTACACTATTGGAACGCAGACTTATTTTGCTAAACTGGAAGAATCCTAACTCTCCTCTTTTAAGTCAGTGGGTAACTGATGTATACTATTTGAAATTGGAAAAAAAGCAAATTCTCAGTTAGAGGATCTGTGCAGAACTTTTTCAAAACTTGGTAGGATCTAATCAATAATATTTTAGAATAAGCTCTTAAAGCACTGAGGAAGTAGATTCTCTTCCCATTTCTTTTTCTTCTCCATTTATCTATATCAACCTATTAAACTCATCAATTTATTTATTTTTACTAGCTTTAAGTTTTACTCCGTTGGCCATGCTCTCTTTCTCAGGGGTGGGGGTTGATTTGTTTTCAATCCTATTTTTTTGTAAAAATTGATCCATATGTATGGAATGATGACAATAAAATCAAAAAAATAAAAAAAAAGAACTGAGTAAGTACATTATCTGGGGAAGCAGCACCAGCATTACAAGAATAGTATCACTAAAGTTTTAAGAGCCAGACCATAACTGATATCCTTGATGAGAACCAATAGGTTCAAGAAATGAATTTTCTAAATGTGTCAACAAGCAACAAATCGATAAACTGAATGTCTGTTCTTCCTGTGAAATTTATACATGCCTGTCAAGGAGGAGTTCATCTTCAATATTCTTTTTTGTAGGGAAATGGGCTGGCCAGTAACTCACTCATAACAGTTGTCTCTGGAAAAAAAAATACAGAGAGGATTTAAATGTAACACATAAGTAAACTTTGTCTGGTCTTGGCTATGGAGGGCCTCAAGCAGAAAGTGTTTTGAGTTTGCATGCTGTTACTCAGAGGAAACTTATATACATGCCAATCCTGTGGATCCTACTAAGCACCAAATACAGCAATATGTGGTAATCATTACAACGCTGTGTCATTCAGCTGTGCCATTTGTGAAGCATATAAAAACTTCCAGTCTCTGTAAATGAGAGTTGGGTAGTGACATGTTGTCTAAGCCTGTTGAGAGTTCGTGAATAATGTTGTTGGGGGGGGGGGGGGGGGGGGGGGGGTGTCTGCCTTCCTACTACTTTTGGACTAGTCAGAGATGATGTGTCTCAGCTGTGTTTCTTTTAGCTCCAAATATACATAGTCGTCTTGTGTGTGACAGTGCAAACTGAGTCCCCATGTAAAGTGTACACTTCTACAGTTTCGCTGTAGTGATATTATTTTGCATGTGTGAACCACAAACGCAGCACATTTCTAAAGACACTACATGCAGATTTGAACTCAATGCTATTTATCAATTTCAATATATCAATAATTTACACACATTTGTATAAATAATGATATCAAAAGAAAGGCAGGTGAACCTGCTAGACGTACTTAAGTGGACATGGCCTTTCATTTGGCTACTATTTACATCAGTAGAAAGTAATGATTGTCATTTTCATTATACATGTTAGAAAGAGGAGCACATACAATAGATGCACTTTGATAACAAGAAGATTTTTATTTATTTATCCATCCATCCATCCATTTTCCAACCCACTGAATCTGAACACAGGGTCATGGGGGTCTGCTGGAGCCAATCCCAGCCAACACAGGGCACAAGGCAGGAACCAGTCCCGGGCAGGGTGCCAACCCACCGCAGTTTTATTTATTTATTTATAATGAATATATGGTTATTTTCTGTTAAATGAAGGCAAAATGTGCCACAAGGAAGACATTGACAAGTCAGCATCATCAATCGACTTTTAAATTAAATTGGTATATGCCTCAGGATGGACCAAAATTGAATACAGTTTTGGACAGAATAGGTGGCAAATGGAAGTTGAGTGCAAATAAATATATGGCTTTGTATATCATGCAGGATGAGGAAATCATAGATATGTAGGTGTAGATGCAATTTGAAGAAAATGTTCTCCATGTAAAAAATAAACAAAAAAAAACACATTTAGTGGAGTCCTAAATTCCTCTACATTGATCTAAACAGAGTGCAGGAGGAGGCTGATAGAATGTCGGGTTGTGCTGCACACTGCGTGTCTTACAAGTCTAGAAGAGTAGGCCGTAGCAGCACAATGCACTAGTGAGGCCACTACTGAAATTTTCTGGGCAGATCTTTTGCAAGAACATGGAAAGAGAAGAGCTACTACTAGACTTATTTCAATATGGTGAGGTATGAGCAATTTGGAAAGTTTATATTATTGGACTTTTTTTAGAATGAAAGTAGCATTTTAAAGAATGAAGGGAAAGGATTGATACTGACTGTTATTTTTGTTTTATCAACAAAATGTCTGTTTTAACTGCAAGCTGTTTAAATTTCGTAAATTTTGCCAAAATGCTAGAAAATATTTCTTCATACAGAGAACTGTAGATACTTTTAAATATTATTCTTTTTAGGAGAAGGCCTCATAAAGGAAACCTAGATACACACATATGAAATTGTTACAGGCAAATTTAAAAATTTTGAAACATATTAAGTCATATACTATATATATATTTAAAAGTTCACAATAATAACAATAATAATACAAAAAAAATCACTGTTCATTCTGTTTTAATTTTCACAGGTGGACAATCATGGGGAAAAATCAAGAAATTCGATAAGCACATTATAACCAGATAGAAATAGAAGAAAGGGAGACAAAGCTACACTTGATGACGTGCCTTTTGGAAGTGCGTTAGTGAAAGTTCAGTCATCTTAAGGTTATTGGCTTCCCAGCCTCTCCTCAGGCATTTTCTAATATACGATGAAACATAATTGTGGTCAAGTCATATGCTGATTGCTACTGCTTCTGTCATTGGTGCTGCCATTGGCTTCTCACCATATTGACGTCTTATTCAATAGATTTTTAATGGATAGCAAGAAGAAAAGTCACATGGGAAGGATTTTGTAACAGCTGATCATAATAATAGCTACAATTAAAATATAGACCTATAAAGATTTATATACAATAAAAAGCCATACCAGAAGGTCCCTTAAGAGCATGCAGTGCTGAAGTAATGAGTGTTCAGTTTTGATTTAAAAGCTGAGACCTTTGAGATACAGTATCCCTTAAATTGGCAGGCAGATCATTGCAATTTTTGGGCTCTCTAAGGCTCTGCTCCCTACAGCATTTGTATTTATTCTTGGAATTGTTGGAATGCTGGAGTCTTATGATTATGCTCTGGTGCACAGACATCCTGTAAAAAAATCATTAGTGGGATAAAGCCAATGACTGCTTTGTATGACAGTAGGAAAATTTTGAAATTAGCACTTAACTGGATACAATAGTAAAATCTTAATAGCTAGAATTATGTGTTATTTGCTACTGTAGTTTTAATTAAAATTACTGTAGTGACATTTTAATTATCTTTGGATTAGGAAAATTTGAACAGGTTGTTAGTAATGCATCGAAGCAGGCCATTTAATCAAAAACAAAGGGCAAAACTATCTTTTCTGTGTAGCTGTTCTAAATGTAGTAATTTGTAGGCTAAGGTTTGTGTTGCACTATACAACCTAGAGTCAGAGAATATGTCACACTTAACAACTTAACTGCTTAGATCTCCTTGCCTTAAGGTGATCAGGTTACTTAACTATGAATTAGAGGGGATGACAGATTACACAGCTCCCTCTTGACTTTTCTGCACAGTTTTGAATTTCTCAATTATCAGAAACTCAATATACTGTATTTTGGCAGTAAAGTAATTTGTAGGGTGACAGAGCTGTTGACTGTAGTAATTTTTTCCAGGTGTGATGGGGTCAGATGTAGTCTCATGCCCTTTTTTCATTTTTCCGTTCCATCAAGGAAAGGCAAACTTTTGAAATTGGACAGACAATTTTCTTTTCTGTGTTCACAGTCACAAAGATCCACTTCCTTCTTTCCTTAAGCCCGACTGATTGTCCACAACTCTCTTTGATTATGTAAATGAAGACCTCATCTAAAATCGGTAGTAGAGCTATATGAGGTGAGACACAAAAATAACCGGACTGGGCTTGGGGCTTTCCTGGAAAACTGTCTGGAGGTTGGCCGGACATGAATCATAGAACTATATCCCCTCCTACACGCTCGCTCAAACTGCCGACCAGCTAGGTATATCCTGTGAATAGCCGAGTCAATATTTGCACAACAATCGCTACACAAGTTGCGGTGGTAATGTCAGGTGAAAAAATCGAAAAGCGAATCAACATCAAATTTCTCCCAATTTTTCTCTTTTTCGTAAATCAATTTTTGACTGACAAAAACATTCCTGTCCTCGATCATCCTCCCTATTTGCCTGATTTAGCTCACTGTGATTTTTACTTGTTCCTGAAAATCAAAGTGACCTGAAGGGAACACATTTTTCTTGAATGAATGAAGTGAAGACAAAAATGGCAAGTCTGTTGAAGAGCCTCAAGCAAGAAGACTTCCAGCACTGTTCAATGGAAGATACGTATGGAGCGGTGTAGAGATTGGGAGGGGGGTCTTCAGACATTTTTATTACAATTATGAAAAATGTGACATATAGTACTGTAGTCAGCTACTATATGAGAAACTGCACTTAATACAAGAATCATATTTGTATTAATTTTTTCTGCACAATAATTTATCATGGTGTTACTAACCATACCGTACAAGTTTGCTTTTGTGCTCTGAACACAGCATAAGGAAGACTGAAACTTTTCAAGTAAGTGTGAGTTATAATGGTAACTACAATGGTCTAGGTTTAATTAAGACTATAGAAGGAAAAGTGTCTTGACTTATTCGTTTTGGATCATTCAGAGTATATTTTCATGTGTTTTGGTATGTTTAAGTTAATTTTATAGTTATAATTTTTTGACCTTTCATCCATCCATCCATTTTCCAACCCGCTGAATCCGAACACAGGGTCACGGGGGTCTGCTGGAGCCAATCCCAGCCAACACAGGGCACAAGGCAGGAACCAATCCTGGGCAGGGTGCCAACCCACCGTAGTGACCTTTCAGTGCTGCCATTTTAATTTTTTGTTTTGGATCATAGCTGCCATTATTTCATGTGTTTCTTTGGTGGCTATGGTTGTATGTTTTTGATAATGGCACCACATGGTTACTTGAAGTTGTGACACATTAAGTTACACCTAGGATCCTGTTTAAGATGGTGGTACGCTGCATACCTTTGTTCAGGATTTTAAAGTCTAAGACAAATTATTGTTGTGTTAGTAATAGAAATCTTATCTCTGATTATGAATTTTGCTTAATGTCTTTTTGAGGTAGTTTTAGTTTTGTTCTTTGGATTTAAATATATATATTTATAATATATGATATTAGGGTTATTGGCCCTTTGCTGGTTCATATTCTGTCCTGCCATTTTTTTCTGTGACAGAACAGAAAATATTTCTTGAAATTGGTCTACATTTCTTAATATCATTTGTTATGGTGGAGTTAATTGATCATTTTTGCCCTTTTTGGGGAGAATATCTATAGTCAGACACTGTCTTAGGGTTTTTTGAGGTAACAAAATTCATTTTTGGTATTAGAATTCAATTTCTGAGCCTTGCTTAGAGTTAGAAATTTTATTTTGAACCGTTTCTGCCTCCATTTTAGGTATAGCAAGTGTCAATATTTTGTCTTCCTGTCTATAGGGATGCCTTTACTTGGTTTGGGGGTGTGGGGGGGGTGGGTAGGTGGGGGTGATTACAGACCTCAACCTGCTGTGGAACTTTGCTATCTCAATTCACAGGAAAACTCTTATGTGCCTTTGTGCTAAAAAAAATATTATTTTTGTCTTCTTTTGGTTACAACCCTATTCTTAAATTTTTTGACTTTGTTTTTTGCCTGACGTTTTGCTTTTGTCGCTTGTGCTAGTGATCTTCCAATTTTTAAATTTTTTCACTACACCATGACAATTTCTTTTCTATAAATTAGCCTCATTAAAATCACTCTGTTCACTAAAAGCAGAATATCATCAGTGTATTGGTGGTGGAACCTATAAATAAATGTGGTGATAATTAAATAATGCAAAGAACATCTTTTTACAACAAATATTATACTGAATTACAATAAAAGCATGCCCACAAAAAAGACCTACACATTTTTTATTAAAGTACATTTTCTAACTTGTTACAATAAACAGGAGGTAAGAACACTGTTGTTTGCTTTACATCATAAGTTAACTCATTGAAATTGGTGTGAGAGTTGCGGGAATACATTTGCTTATGGGGCAAGGGGGAGGCTCATGTTACTTCAAGGTGTCTTGATGTGGTCTGTTTTTAATTTTTTTGACAGCCATTTGATATAAAGAATATTGAAATGTTAAAATATGAACAACATTTGACAGTAAACAACGAAATACTATAGACAAGTTGGTCACAGTATGACCTCTTCGAAGTAGAGAACAGAAAGTATCAAAGTAAACAGCAAACAGAAAATCCTTCAGCCTCTCTGGGCCTTGCTGTATATGTCTTAAATCCAGTTTATGATGGTGCAGGTTACCCACTTACGAATCTCTCCAGTAACTTCATTCCCCTTATTTTCATGCTTCTCTCAGCAGGTAGAATTTGCTTTAACTCATCATCTGATCAACTTATTGTATCTCTTATAGTGAAGCAGCTTTAAACCCCTCCCTGAGTCACTTTCCAGCTACAGCGGGAAAGTCCTGGCTTCCTATAAGTCCTCATAAGACTCATCTTGACTGGGCAACCAGGGATCAGCTTCCCCAGTTATTAGCCCTGTGTTGACACACTTCGG
Source organism: Erpetoichthys calabaricus (assembly GCF_900747795.2). Classification (NCBI taxonomy): domain Eukaryota; kingdom Metazoa; phylum Chordata; class Cladistia; order Polypteriformes; family Polypteridae; genus Erpetoichthys; species Erpetoichthys calabaricus. Next base: position 261,691,450 of record NC_041394.2, on the reverse strand, counting down.
CCAGGACGTTATTGTGGTCTCATGCCTGCAGTGCATGACCTTTCTTATTCTCTCTCTAACATAGTCAGGCATTTCCAGCACCCGCACAGATGCCCTATCAGCCACTTCACTCACCAAATTGAATGCTCACCCCTTAAATGCCAAAATTTGACCTCTTCTGTAAAGGTCTGCCTCTAGTCACTTGGAAGGCATCATAAACAATGGTGTCAGTTAATGTGTAGTAATTATACACAGCATGGACTCCACAAATGCAGAAACTGAGTTTTTCAGCAGTCTTTGAGTATTCTGTATTTCATTGTAGATATTAAGAGCAGGGATTCCTGATTTTTTTGTTTTCTTAAGAATACAAAGGAGGTTTGCACAATGTGTTTCAAGGTCTGATCCACTAGGGTGCTGTACCGTGTTAGCCATTATAAATGTTGTGAAAAGTCAAGCAAAATGACACCTTTTATTGGCCAGCTAAAAAGATTACAATATGCATGCTTTCAAGGCAACTCAGGCCCCTTCATCATGTCTGATCCAGAAATGTTACCTGGTTGTTCAGTTAAAATCTTTTTCAAGTAGAATTACATAAGCTGAACTTTACATTTACATAATTGTTTGGTGCTATAATAAGTAAGAAAATCACTTTTGTCACCTTATTTGATGAAATCACAAAGAAATGATAAAAAGTGGTAAAACCTTGGGCAGAGATAGCCCCTATTAAAAATCTAAGTCACACCCAAAAATCTTCCAAGATATTTATAAAGGCTTCTAGATGTGCACCCGGCAGCTACCCAGCAGTTTAGGGAATGTGGCCTATGATTACATTTTGACTTAATTTTTTTGATTTTGCACACATCAAAATAAGACACCTCTCTTGAATCTCTGTTTGCTTAATATCAGTATCAGTAATTTAGACACATAGTACCAAAATAAGAAGCCTGCTAGTATGAGTACCCAATTTACCCTCAGTATTGATTACAGGGTTCCATGGAAGCAACCTACTTGCACTTCTGGCTTTATAGAGATGAGAATCTTGACACTTTGAACTTCTGAATTACCAAATGATTGGCACTTTATTTTCAGATTAACAGATATGTTGCTGAGCTCTGAGTATCTGGGCTGTAACTGGTGACCTGTGCACTGAAAGTCGAGTGCCATAGACTCCTGTTTGATTGAAACTCAATTGCCCTGTGAACAAATAATTGTTGCTAACTTAGGCTAGTCACTAACTACAGTGGGGCCAGGAGAGACCAAGGCTTAATTAGTAGGTGACAAATCATCAAAACACGTTTGATAGCAAAATAGATATGATGTTTTGTTTGCTTCTAATGGATTTTATATTTTGTGTATCACCAGCTTTAAATTAACGTTTTTAATAGGGGACATTATATGTAACAGCATAAGGTGTGACTATAAAGATGTGATGAAGATGCAGTTTTATTGCAGGATGTTGAGACTCCAGGCATTTAAGTACCCGGGTATGGTTGTTTGTGCTGCTGGTGGAAATTCTAACTTGAAAATGTCAGTGCTGTTTTGCCTGAATAGCATTCTGGCAAGTTTTAGTGTTTGTGACTAATTGTCTATAGTCTTATTGCTCCTTTCTCTGTAGTAAATGTTAAAAAGGAGATTTTTTCAGTGGCAGGTTTAAAGGATGCTACAATTTAATTGCAAAATATAGCTGAAAATTGCCTTTTGGGGATTTCAAAATCTCAATGTGATATTTTGGGCTTATTTTAGGAGACCAGGAATTCTGGCAGTAGTTTGAGATACACTATTCTTTTAAATTATATTTACTTACTGAGCTGAACCAACTCATGGTCACATCATTTGTTTTATATAGTATATACGAAGTATTTGCTAAGAGAAAAAAATAATAAAGTAGTTTTGTAATTTTCAGTAGTTGACAAAGCTGTAACTGGGCCAAATAAATATACTTTGATGGGTGATGACTTCTGTATGTAGGTGTAGGAAATGTGGGCTGCAGACCCAGTTAACAATAGGGCTGGCGGTTGCTGCTGTTCGATGGCTCCTAATGAATAACACATGAATGCCTTAACAGTTCATGTATTCTGGAATAAGTGCTATTTTGACCATCTGGCACCTGCTCCCTGTCATCAGCAAGGATAATCAAAATTAATTGTTTCCCTTAACCTCCTCCGCTCTTCTCCAGATTATCAAAAGTGTCCATTTGAAAGGTTCACTATACTGATGTATTCATTTGTGCTCAAATGCTTTGAACAGTTATCAGACAGGTTGTACCAAATATAGTGTTCTTAAGGTGTTAAGTTTTTTTGGAAAAGGCTTAATCAATTTGTGCATCACCCACAAGCACACCATGCTGAGCGAGGTTGAAAACATATGGTACAGTAGGAATGATATTCTTCACACTGGAATAGCAACCGAGCATGCGTGATATTCTAGTGTGAAAATATAGATATTAGAAATTGTTTTAATTCTTGAAGATATATACAATATGTATATCGGTTATATGGTAAACTTCTTTATTGATTTTCAACCAACATTCATTAGAGCATATAAAAATAAGCTATTTGAATGCCACACTCACAGAAACACTAACTAAACCAATGCATGAACATCATGCTGATCAGTTTTGAAATATCTAACGTTGAGTAAGCTTTTTGTCCTTTAAACACCGTTGAGTATTCTATAAATAGGGCATTCTTCCCCTACACATATTTAACTAGCAGTTTACTATGCAAGTAAAAAAATAGCAGTCATTTCATGAAAACTAATGTTTTAACATGGCCTGTAACAACCAGTTTTATTTAACCTTTTTCTACAGTAGAAGCACTGTCCTGCACCACACTATCACCGCCTTTCTGTTGTCGAAGCAGGACTATGCTGTGTCAGTTCATTGCAGTCTCTGGGGAATCTGTAATTTCAGCCAGCTGGAACACCATCTGGGATTCGGACCCCTTTTACTTACGAGCTATGAAGACAATGATTGTGGTGCAAGCATCTGGGGAGCCTATAAGGATTTCTCTTTTTCAATGGTGACTTCCGAAAGTTGTATGAATTATTTATTGGGGAAACCAGCATGCAGTATAAAGTTCCATTTATTCATTTATTTATTTGTTTTTAGACTAGGAGATTTACCATAGCTTTTTAATTTGAGCAATCATTTATTTTGAGAAGGAGTGTGAAATACAGTACAGGCACAAATTAACATTTTTTTCACACCATGAAGTTAAAATTACAAAAATCTACACCACCATGTTTAAAATAACATAACATTTCTCAAACACTCTTAATGCATTTAGGGGATAAGGGTGGCCAAAGTCTAGTCCAGCAGCACTGGGAGAAACACTTGCCCATTGCTGGCTTCACTGATTTTTACACTGACACACACATCTTTGGGGACAGAGGAGGAAAACTGGAGTGCCCTGAGAAAGCACATGTGGACACAGGGAGAATATGGAAACTCCACACAGACATCAACTTGTTGAACCCAGGACACCGGATCTGTGAGGCAGCAGGGTTAACCTCTGTGCCAGCACTATGCCATTTTATAATGTGAAATACTCAAAAAATGAATTTAAGTGACTTTTAACATTTTTTTGAAATATACTGTTACTTTCATTATCAGTCAACTAGCTGTTAAAATGCTCTTAAAGTCGGCCTGCAGTAATATTCCAAATAAACAAACCAATGAGTTTGTCAGATAAATGTTGCTTTGTTAAATTGTTAAAGATCACTAGACAGGCATTATAAAGTGTGATAAGTACAGTATACACTGGCAGCCTATCATGTTCTCAGTAATAAATGCAGCAGCATTGTTTTTCCCAGTGCACTGCTGTTGGATCACTCTCTGTAAAGTGGGATGACTTACCTATGTGAAGAACCCCAGTTACTCCCTTTCTCCTTAACACTTACGGCTGTAGCCTAATCCAGTCAATGCCACCTCATTGCTGTCTTAAGTGGCATTTTCCTCAGAGCTCTTCTTAGCCCCATTGTGGTATTCCTTAGTAATAGGCAGGGGTTATCCCATCTTTCTGTTTCATAGTTAGATTAGCATCATACTGGTTTGCATTTTGCTGTATAATTGTAGGTATTCTCATTTTGTTTGCCTAACTGTTCATGTTTAAGGCAAGGGTTTGTAGGTGGCATCATTAATTCTGTCAACATTGAGATGCTTATTTTTTTTCTCCTTTATAAATCCCAATTAAAGCTTGCCCCAGAAAAGGAATCTCCTCTGGTACTGCCCTTAACTAACCCATGAAAACACATTATCAGTTATATCACTACAGATGCTAAGTATAGACCAGCACCATTGAATCACCAGGATCAATATGTTCAGTTGTTCAGTTGTCAGTTTTAGGGCTCTCAGGATTGTCCTCAGTGGAAGAATAAAATCAATTGAGTGCAAGTTCCATTGTTTCTGTGACGATTGCTTTCCCCATGTTTTATTTATTATTGTACTCTACTTTAAACATGTGCGTTGATCTGGATATTTCTCATTTGTTATATTAGGAAATATTTATAATTGGATATGCCAGGAAAATATTATTCAAGGTATACTGACTGTGGTAGCTGGGGAGTCACATACTGAATTTCTTGTACCGTTTTTAGCAATAAGGACATGAGTATCATGCGGTCCACTGTGTCTACATGCTGCCATGTTCAGTAGGGTCTTTATGCTTAATTAGTTACTTTTTCATACTATCCCTCATAATGTAATTTACATTTCAATACCATTTAGAAAGATTTATGTTCTTATTATAGCTTTTAGTGTATAGGAGTCTTATGCTGATTCACCCTGCCATCCATTTGTGAATGCTGTATTCTATTACAGGGTTGTGGGTCTTGGAAAAATTGGGTTCAAGGCAAGGAATTAAACCCACATGGGATGAGAAGATATCAGTGATGTCATTACTTGCTTTATTCTTATAAATAGTGGACATGTGTTGCAGAAATACACAGGAGCACTGTCTGCATTAATTATGTACTTCACAAGGTGCACAGAAATCATGCATATATGACTAATTTACATTTTTCATGTTTTTTTGAAACCAGTCTGAAAAATTCACTAAAAAGCCCCACCCTACCACAAGTACATGCAAGAAGAATCAACAAGATTCATAAAAAAAGGGTATAAATTTACATTAATCCAGATTTTTGCTCATGAACAGACTACCAAAACAATCACATAACAGCAGCATTCCAGATGTATGTGTTGGCTACAACGTTTAACATCATGACAATTTTGACTTTTAAAATATTACACATGCAAAGAGCAGTGCCCAGTCGTTGTCATCACCATGGAGAACTACTCTGCATACCCAAAAGAATAAAATGAATCTAAATGGGTCGGGATGTTCACCAATGTGTTAGAAAATGTTTTATCAAATTAAACACAATAGAACATTCGAAAATGTTCCGAGAACATGGCACTCAGCACAACAAGTTCATCCATCCTATTCATCTAGATGGCCTAAAATAACATCAAGTTGAGTTTTGAAGGTCCCTAAAGTGTTACTCTCCTGTCTCCACCACCCTACTTGGTCATTTATTCTGTGTTTCTATTATTCTTTGCATGAATAAAATCTTCCTAACATTTGTGCAAATTCTGCCCATGACAAGTTTCCAACCATGTCAATGTTGCAGAATTTATTTTGAAGTAACAGCTAGAATCTACTCTTCTAATTCCTGTCATAATTTTAAACACTTAAATCATATCCCTACTTAATATTCTTTTTCTTTTAAACTGAAAAGATTCAACTCTTTCAATCTCTCCTCATAGCTCATGTGCTTTCTGCCACTGATATCTGTGAAGGTGACTAAATGCTTTTGATTGAAAGTGCATAGTGGGATGTGTTAGTTTTTGTTGTCTTTTGAGATCTAATGATATGTTTGTTCATAGTAGATTCCCACTTTTTGCTGGAAGATGGTGGATTAAGTGGGTCTGACAATAAGTGCACGTACTAATAAAATTATTTATAAAATCTGTAATATGTTTTCAGCCAGTGGACAGACATTTCTGCATATCCAGTATGTGATGAGGCTACTCTGCTTTGGTGCTCTCATGCATACAGGGGGACATACTTGGCTGTTACTCAAACAGATGTATACTTTTGCAAAGTTGCCAAAAATTGCCTGTCACTAGTACCATCTGCCAGTAGTTTTATGTCATCTTCTGAATAATTTTTAATCACCTTTGTAACATTATCAAAAGCAAGCTTTGGTTACATTGTCCTCCAGCAGAGATTCTACAGCATCCTCAGTGCTTCTGCTTTTGTGTTTGCCAGCTTTAACAAGAAAAACATGGGATGTGGGAAGAAACAAGAGTACTGAAGTGTGTGAAAGAGAAAAGGCACAGACTCCATGATGAAGTCAGAGGCATTGGAGCAGTGGGAGAACTGTGTTCTCTCTGTTTTATTATTTCTTTATAAAATTTGTTGCTTTTAATTACATCCATATAGTAAACGTTATGAAGGAGTAGGTTTGTTCAAATGGCATTTGATGCTGTTGACACAAATATACTTAAAATGTCATTTCAAACAATGTAACCCTTACGGAGCACCTGAAGCTAAGTATTTTTTTGCCCGGCCAGACTGCTGAGGAGAATGCTTGCTTTGCTCCTGGAAGAGGTTTGGTGAGGCCATCAGTGGGCAATCACCCTGTGGTCTGAATGTTGATCTCAATGCACCAGAGCAGTGATGTGGACATGGTGCTGTAAAAATTACCACTGCACTTCAGGTGAGGCATAAAATCAATGTCCTGACTCTCTGTGGTCAGAAAAGATCCCTGGACATATTTTGAAAGATTAGGGTGTTTCCCAGTGTTCTGGCTAAATTGCCCATCACATTCTGGTCATTCAGGTCATTCATCTAATCTGTGGTGAGTGCGTTGGCGCAAGACTGGCTCCTTATCACATCATCCAGGTGAATGATACACATTGGTGGAGGTTGAAGTTGTTCTGCACCATCTCTGTAAATTGTTTTGAGTGATAGAAAAGCACTGCATAAATATAATTAAATACTATTAAGAATCCTGGCCCTGAAATATCTGACCATCTTTAAGGATAACTAAACACAAGTCCAGCTCTTTCCATTCTTGAAAGAATGCTTATCTTGCCAACCATGTAAAATAAATATGCAAACATATCCTTAATTGTGAACCTCTTATCACATGGGAGGGAATAGATAATATGAGATGGCGGTACATATGAATTAAGATCAGTACATGTACAGAAAATTCAGCTTAGGGAATATACACAAAAGTATAGTTGATTAATAAAATGCAGGAGAGAAAAGCTGAGCTTTAAGCATGATTTGAATGTGACTACTTCATGAACAGACAAAGAGAGAGCAGGAGACACTGAACTGAATGAGATGTGGACAAGAGAAAGCCATGGAGTCTTTGAACAATGACAAGGACACCATCAAATAATCACACTTGTCAGGGAGTTTGATATGTGTTCTCCCCTGTTGCCCTGTCTGTCTTCTCTACAGTCTTCCACTATTTCAGCATGTGAGGCTTCGTTTTAAAGTAGAACATTTGCAAAAGCAATAAAATGGCAAATGTAATTCTAGATGTAGTTGATGTGATAAATTAAGTGTCAATTATAATCAAGCAGCTGAAGATTGAATTAAATTATTTGATTACCTAAAAACTAGCTTTCAGTCTTAGTTGAACCAGCATCCTAAATTGTCCTAGGTTCAAATCCTGTTCCAGTCATCAGCATGTAGTTTCCACATCGTCCTAGGATACTTCAGATTTCCTCCCAAATCTCAAAGATTTGTATGATAAATTAGTTTCTCACTTTTTTTTTAATTTGTCCCAATAAGTGTACCCTGTTCATGGTTGCTTTCTGCCCCACACTTAATGCTTCTGGGATAGGGTTCTGACAATACCACCTCACCCCAAACATGACCCTGAATCACAGTAAGTGATTTTTAAAATGTTATGTTACCATCAGGAGACCATATTTTTGAGAATTACTCATCATCTCTTATTATCAGCCACTTACACTATGCAGCCTTCCTGTCATCCCTGCACAATTTCAATTTCAATTTCACCATCCTTGCTGTGTACTGTTTTGAACACCTGCAACTACCTAAACAAAATGTATCTAATAGAAATGTCCTTTTTTGACATTTTTAAACTACACAGAGGTCCAACTGCCTGGCCAGTGATATTTTATACTGTATTACATCTACAAAGGTTTAGAAAATTAAAATAGGCAAAAAGGGCAGTGGCCTAGGTTTTGGGGTATATGTCAGAGCCATCAGGATCATACAGTACTTTAAGCTTTTTATATCACATTTTGCATCTCTTCATCATAACCACACTGATCTGTCTATTTTTGTTTTGTCGCAAGGCCTCAAAGATGCCTGACAAAGAGAAATGGAAAAAGCTAAAGTTATTCTTAAATTTAGTTTATGTATTGAATGGCCGCAGAATGTTTTTCACTAACTTTCATCTTCTCAGTTGACATGCTTTTGCCAACTGTCCTCTGTCCTTCCATTTATTTTATCTTCACTGTCTTTGCTGCCCACTTCCTCCTTACCACTTCTCCCTTATTTGTATTTCTTCACTTTTACTCCTCTTCATCCACATACCTGTTCACATCTGAACAACCAAAACATTGAGCTTTTAACTTTCTTTTTAGTAATTTAGTATAAAATACATTTATACATGTCATGTTAGAAGACTTGTTAGCACTTGAAACTGATATCTTCAAGAACCTGAATTCAGTTATCATACCTGTCACTACAAATTTCAGTTAAAACACTCTCTTTATGTCTAGGAGGCTTTTCTCTGGGAATTTTAGTTTATTCTAACCTAAGAAAGACATGTTTTAGATTATTTGGTAATGCTAACATACACGTAAGTTCAGTTTTATTTAATTCAGTCTGTTTTTGTGTAGCACTGTTCACTGAGTCTTGGCTCAGAACACTGTAACATGTTCACAGATAAGTGCTGTTATTATGAGACACAAGGTCTGTGGGAATTTTTGTTAGGAAAAAAAGTGATGAAAATGTGAAACTGCACTATTGTGTGCAGAAAAAAATAAGTAACAAAACCAAAACACAGAGAAAAAATCAAAAGTTGGGGATCAAAACGAAGTTCAAAAACCTTTGAAAAAAAACTATTGCTAAGATTCTTTGGGAAGCTGTACATATATCCACTAAGGAATAACGAGTGTGGCAGCCACTGCTACATTTACTGTATATGTTCACTTCCAGAAATGTCAGAAACAAGACAGAATTAGTCATGTGACACTATTTTAAGTGTTGTGCAAGCAAGAAGTGAACCAATATAAACTTTAAAATAATAAACTAACAGTAAAATTAGAATCCTTGATGCAGTATACCATAAACTGAGTAGAATTATACATTATGACAGAGTGAAAACAGACCCAGGATGCCAATGAAATGTTGGGATGTCAATCGGGCAACTGCATTTAATCAGAAACAAAAAACAAAAAAACAAAAAAAACTAGTGCCTAATGGCACTCAAGTTTAAAGACTTAAGTAGCCCAAAGGTTCAGCGGGAGTTCTGTCTCCGTTGAGGTTCAGATTCAAAATGAACGCATCCTTTCAGAGACGGACTGTTTTTATGGCATCCAGGGAAGAAGGTGCAGAAACTTCTTTGGGCATTGTGGGCAGGGCTAGCCATCATCCTTTGACGTCTTCCTGAAACTGTGGTTGAGAGAGAAGAAACCGTTAGCACCAACATCCCCTCTTGTCCCAAGGTGGTATTGCTTAAGTTTTCAGATTCTGGCAGGTGGTTCCCTGGCATGCATCTGTGACAATGTATAAGACATTAATAATACAATAATTACAAACTTTACGAATAGTGCATACACACAAACATAACATGGGACCTAACAATACCTGTCCATGAACATTATTGTTGAACTGCAGTGAGTTGACAGATGTGATGGACTGGATGAATTAGTTCCTGCCTTGTGTTTGATGATGTTGAAATATGGGCTGTAGCTCCTTGCAACCCTGTGTTGCAGTTTATGGTCTTGAGAAATGAATGGATCTATGTGTCTGTCTGATATATATTATATCAGTAACGGCACACTACACGACAATGTGCAGTGAATTCACTTGACTTTAGCATTCCTAGTTTTCATCCTCTTTCTCTGTACGTTTAGCATTCATTTGCTCAGAGGTTGATGCGCTTGCTGCTTCCTGAGCAGCTCTTCTTTACTCCTCCCTAGTGGCCCGCTTCTTCTCTTCTTTCATTAGCATCTTTTCGCGTTAAAACTGATTAAGTCAGTGTTTGTGTTGCAATTACTTGATACATTTTCCGTAATTTTTCACTTAAGCTGGCACTTAAGTCTTCAACCTGCCTCAAGACTGATTTAAGATATGAAGAGGTAGGGGAAGTGACGGCGATGGTGGGAGGGATGAGAACAGCGCCTGTACGCATGTGCTGCACGGCCGCCCTGCTGGTCGCTGCTGAGAGTTGCTTCTACAATAAAATAAAATAAAAATAAAAAAAGGAATAACCTTGGAGATCAATCATCACAACGAAAGTGAATAGTAAATGTCATGTAGTATATGTGTACCAAATTTCAGTTCAATAGTTCAAACGGTTTGCGAGCTACAGGTGATTTAAAATCCTGGACTGACAAACGGACAGCCACGGTAGCGTATTATATAAGAAGATATGATATGTATTGTTGTCTCAAGCTTGTTTCTTTTAAATATGTTCTTTTCAGCACTCAAACACATAGCCCTCACAGTTAAGACTTTTCTTTTTCCTTTGACGCACCTTCAAAGCTTTGTGTGATGAACCCAAGGCATGAACACTTATGTTAAAAAATAGTGTTAAAAATTTGGAGAATATAAAAAGAAAAAAACAAAAAAAGATGTAGAGGATGATGGCATACGGTTACTACTATAGTTAGCTAAGCATTTTAATTCTGGGATTCCAGTTATTAATTAAAATAAAATGCACTGTTTATGTTTAAAATGATGCCAGTGCCCAGGGTGTATTGTTTCTTCCTCCTCTGTGTGAAGCTTTTCATGTTCTGCGTGTTGTGAGAAGCAGCCCGGACACAGACAGATGGATATTGTTATGTCACCCAACACACGTTTATTATTTACAATATTCACAGTTTATCTTGCACAAACCCAGTGCCTCAAGCACCAATTCCCCAAAGTCCAGGCCTCTCCTTCCAGTGCCTGCTTCCTTCAGGCCGCCTCCACTCTTCTCCACCAAGACTTCGTCCAGTCCTCGCCTGACTCCAGTCATCGTTTGCAGGGAGGCAGCCCCTTTTATACACGCCCGGATGGGCTCCAGGTGCTTCCCGACACTCCTCCGTGGACCTTCTGGGTGTCCCCAGTCTTCTTCCCCCCAGCACTTCCGGGTGTGGCGGAAGTGCTGAGGTCCAGGGCTCTCCAGGCACTGGGGCGCCCCCTTGGAGGTGATCACAGGCCCCTACAGGGTTGAGCTTCCCAGCTTTGTACCCGTGGCCCCCAAAGGAACCACCCTGGTGGTCTGGATGAGGCATGAGCCCTCCTCCTGCCTTCCTGAGTATCCCAGCTGTGTGCCACCTCCAGCCGCGTGCCACAGTGTGTTCATTTTGGTCTTTATAGAGAATTCCAGTTTACTCCTATCACACAAAAACATGTTATTAAGCTGATTGGTGAAAGTAAATTATTATAATGCACATTGATTTGTTTTTTTTCACTATCATACCCCAGCAACAGAGTAGTACACTGTGTCTTGGTCTGTCTGCCACTTTGTGCCCAGCTCCCTGGGCGTAGGTTCCAGTTGATTTATTGCTACTATAGAAGTAGCAATTTAAACTAAAAAAGGAACAATTGATTTGGATTGTTCAATTTCCCTTCCATCTGGTGCTCCATGTGTATTTCACCAAGTGTGCTGATGTGTTTGCATACTCTGACAGGTATTAGTATAGTAATTTGCGCCAATACTCATTGCAAATGCGAACTAAATAAAGTTTAAAAAATGAAACATCTGTATTGAGTTTACTCCTGGAGCTGCACTCCAGTCCACCTCAACAACTAATGCTACATTTCCAGCATAAGAAGTGTATTGGGGACTTCATTAACCTTGTGTATTACAAAATCTATCAATAATGTTAGCATATAATGCAGGTGCAGCTCCCATCCCTTGTGGCCTCTGCTGTTAAGAGCTTTCACTATAGAGCATTTTCCATTTTAAAAAAGGTTCAATAGTTTAATGGTATTACATGTTTCCCTATCCTTATTACTTAGTATTTGTACACATTATACACAACAAATTTTAAAATATTACCATGCATTTTGTATCTAAATGGCTAATTTAAAGCATGTTACCTTTAAACAGTATTTTCTGTTGATTTTGTGACTGTGTTTATGATTGATGAGAAATATGACCACAAACCTATGTATTGGACCAGTTTTATATTAAGATACTTAGGTAAAGGTTGCTTGGAAACTGCACAAATATATGAAATATCCAGTGTGTTACAGATAAAGCATTTTTTTTTAATGTTATTTCTGGATGAATGCTTCTTAAGCAGATTCAGCGTGTCATCATGTCAGCTCTGAATTTTTCTTCACCGCTTGTTTTTGATTCTGAATTATTCCCCTGAGTAACCCAAGCTAAAGTGGTGTCATTTTTTTAAACATCCAAGTGACAACCTCCAAGCGTACCTTTAATTCTCCAATGTGTTTTTATTTTTCAGAAATGTGAATTTAATATGGATAATCTGAGCAAAGCAGAATTGCTGACATTTCTAAGTATTATGGAAGGAGAACTGGAAGCCAGGGATTTGGTGATTGAAGCCTTGCGGGTGAGTTCACGTTAATTTTTTTCCCCTGAGCTTTCACAGACCACCACAATGAACACTGAGGCAAACTTTAATTGTAGATCAGGTTTGATTTTCTTCATTGTTGGCTTTTTAGGGTTGTAAAAACATACAAGGAATACAAGGACTTTTGTAGACAAAAAGAATAAGCTAGATTTGTCACTATTGTCAATTTAATACTTCTTTTTTTGATAGAAATATGTGTTATAGTGATTGTGTGTTTTGTATTTTTAAACATCCTATCAAATCTTCCTGCTTTCTTCTTATGGGACTTATCTTCAGTGAACAACTATTTAATGCAGGCTAGGCAGTGCGTCAAATCACAGTGTGTTTTTTGTTTTTGTTTCTTTCCTTCATCTCACTTCACATAGCATACATGGATACACAAACAGAAATCCATCCACCCTTTTTTTTCTGATCTGTCTTAATCCAGAATTGCTAAGGCCATAGCCCATCTGGACGTGGCTAATTTAGAGCTGCTTGTCAACCTAACTTCCATCTTTGTGATGCTGTTGGAAAACTGGAGAAAATCCACATAGCAGTGGGTAAAATGTGCACACTCTTTGACATGGCCAAGTTGCCATTTGAGTGTAAAACTCCAAAGCTATCAGGCAGAAGCTCTAATTATGGCACTGCTATCCCACCACAGTCCAAAATCATTACCAACATCTAGTTTGTTGCAGTGTGTATTTTGTTATCTTGTACTGTAGTATGAGTAGCTGGTGATGGTGCTCACTATAAAAGATTCTGTATTAAAATAATGAATTGATTAATGTGACATCTCAGTTACTTGTAAACAAGTCTTGGTTATCCTATTATATCGTTTATGTGATTGAGCCATTCGGCTTGTTTCAAATGACTCTTTTTTTTTTTGCATTCCCTTGTCACTTGCACTCAGTCAGCCTTGCCATTTTCTTCACACTTAAAATGCCACATCCACTTTCTTCCAGATCTTCAGACCGACGTAGAACAGTGTTCACGCCCCATGATTACGTTTCCCAGAGATCTGCAAATTCCTTGAGAATCTCGTAACAAACCAGCTTGCAGTGCACTTAGAGCCAGTCTTACTAAATATGAAGTGGCAGAGATCTGCTGTTCCGCTTAAACAGCTGGCTTTTCCTCACTGAGCCTTACATTTAAAGATTCTGCCTCTTGGTAAACCCCCAGCACGCTTACATGAAATAAGAGTGGTCCATATTTGTAAACCCAGTAGTCCTTGCAGCAATGTGTTCAGGTATACGAGTTTGGCAGTCATCCATTGTACTAAAAAATGTGCTCGTCGCCTGTGCTCTAACACATGATCTCTTTTACTTTTTGGCTGAAATGTGTAATGCATAAAGAGGCTATAAACAGATGGCAGATGAAGTTACAGAATAATGAATATTCTAAAATAAAGCAGTCAAAAGAAGTGAACTTTAGAAAGGAAAATTATCAGGTATAATGTCACAGGTTGAATTACAGCCAACAAATATAGAATCTGTTTAAGGGACAAAACAGAGCAGATTGAGAAAGAGAAAAGTTCAGTTTACAACAATTTCCAAACCAATAATGATGTGTGTATTAGATTAATTGGTAGCTCTAACTTGGCTCTGTATGTGTAAGTGTGGGAGTGTGCATGATTATGCCCAGATCTGGACTCGTGCCAGAGCCGACTCCAGCTTTGATAGGCTCCAGCTCCTGTGACTCTGAATAAGACTAAGCAGGTTTGATAATGAAAAGATGAATATAGACTGGAAACCTGTGGGGCACTTTGAAAAATCAAGTATTTCTTTGCTCTAATTATTTTTGATTGGTTTATTTAATCAAAGTGGAAGTCATTTAGGCCAGAGCAGCTGTTGGAGAGTATTAGGAACTTTTGTCTAGCTGTTTAGTTTGAAAGTGCCACCTTTTGAGATACCCAAAGGTGCCACTCTGTTAAAATACTTTGTAATGTATGCTCAAGATTGGAATTTGCTTCTGTAGTAAATGGATTGGGGGATGGCAATCATCAGGACCAAATTTAGGACTGTGCACTTACTGCAAAGAAGAAGCAATTGATTACATCTTGCCTGAAGAAGGGGCCTGAGTTGCCTCGAAAGCTTGCATATTGTAATCTTTTTAGTTAGCCAATAAAAGGTGTTATTTTGCTTGGCTTCTCTGCAAAGAAGAAGCAATTGAGGACTGTTCATTGTTCGAATAATTTAAGAATACCGGTATCAGATAAATATCTTGTGGTCTGCTATAATAATACTGTTGTCTGCATTACATTTATGGGGTTGGTTAGCCTGCCCCACTTTCTAATGGTGAGTTAACCTTGTGTCTGTCCTGAACAGAGACAAAGGGCTTCACGACTTCTGAAAGGGTTAAACCCTTCCCCATCATCTTTAAATTTTAAAAATGTATGGTTGAGAATTAACTAGCAATGCTGAGTTTTATTTTTATCTTTTGAATAGTTAAGTATGCTTTAAAATAAAGTTTTGTAAATTCAGTCTGCATAGATACAATAATGGTGTGCAAGGTCAAATTGCTCTATAAATAGCAATGGAGTTACTTTCAATTTGGCAGATTGAGTTACATAAGAGATGTTCAACATGTTCAATGGTTACAAGGCAAATTGAATGTCTCAGTTTGAATTAATAAAATGCTTCTGCACCTTCTATATCTAAAGGTCATGCAAGCAGTAAAATTAAATGAGCAAAAAAAAAAAAATAATAGCATTATCACAGAGCGCTGCTGTATTCTGTTATTTAAAAAAAATTAATACTTGTATTATAAGATACATTTTGTAAGTTAAAAACATCAACTTGCATGTATTTATTAAAGATTAATTTTCAAACCTGCAGGACTTTGTTTGTAGTAAGTGTCAGGGCCCACAATACTGCCTAACAGTGTGACTCCAATAAAGTCATTTACATTTTACAAGTAATAATGTGAGTTTGTATTAAAATTAATAAAATATATATATATATATATATATATATATATATATATATATATATATATATATATATATATATATATATATATATATATATTAAAATAACAAGCATTGATATACTGTAGTGGTCAAAAAGGGGCTCTGCTGTTGATAAGCTAAATTTTGTTTTTAAGACACAAGTCAATGAATGCCATGCCTGTGATTTGTCAATCATTAAAAAGTGTTGCACGTGCTGTAGGAGGTTCATGTATAAAGTTTCACCCTGTCAGTAAAACGCCTACACATCTACAGAATAATTACATTACAGCATTTGCAGCTGCTCTAATTTTGTGCAACAGAACCATGGAAACCAGATATACATTTTTTTTTGCAGAATGGACACTTTGTGTATTTTATCATTTGTCTCAAGGCAGTTAACGCTAATGCACTTATATGAATTTTGGGATAGGTAGTAGAGGTAGAGGTAGAGGTAGTTTGATTTCTGCCTGGGGAGTTTGCTGTTATATGGTTTGGGACTTTTCCTCAATAAATGTTTGTGTAAATGTCCAATGATTTATTTAAACTTCAATATAGCCCACAGCTTTTTTACATCTGTATTCCTTCAGTAATAGATCCTGTATTAAGTCTGTCAGTCAGTCAGTCAGTCATTATCCAACCCGCTGTATCCTAACTACAGGGCCACGGGGGTCCGCTGGAGCCAATCCCAGCCAACACAGGGCGCAAGGCAGGAACAAATCCCCGGGCAGGGCGCCAGCCCACCGCAGGGCACACACACACACACACACACACACACACACACACACACACACGCACACACACACACGCACACACACACGCACGCACACACACACACGCACACACACACACGCGCACACACACACACACACACGCACACTAGAGACAATTTAGAATCGCCAATACACCTAACCTGCATGTCTTTGGACTGTGGGAGGAAACCGGAGCACCTGGAGAAACCCATGCAGATATGGGGAGAACATGCAAACTCCACACAGGGAGGACACGGGAAGCGAACCCAGGTCTCCTTACTGCGAGGCAGCAGCGCTACCACTGCGCCGCCATGCTGCCCTATTAAGTTTGTTCATATTTTAAATTTGAATCGTAATGAGGGTGACTATGATGAGACCTCTTTGAAAGTACATGCCTTTTGGTAAGTAACAAAAAGCTGTAGCTTTGATCTATCAACTGTAACCAAACACACAATCATCATGATGAATCTCTACTCTTTGTGATAAGTTTCAACAACTTGAAAATAGTTTTGGGTCATTGGAATTGCGAGATGTTTGATTCCGTGCCCCCAATGAACTTACCATATTTTTTGTGCTTCCAACCATGCATAAACATTAAAGCACAACTTATTGCCTCTATAACATCGGACAAACAGACAGTAGCCTCACTACTCACTACTTATAACTAAAGTAAAAGCCTGTGGACTGTCTTTCTTTTTTACATCACACCAGAATATTTTCATCAAAAGTCCTGTCTAAAATGTAGCTAGTAACTGTGTTTTCAGGACGTCTTATGGGTGAGCTTTTTTGCAGCATTTTAGGAATGACAAGCATAATTCTTGGTTTGGTGCAATACTAAAGGAGTACCATTTTATCTTTAATACAAGTGGAAGTTTTTCTTCTTAGTGCCATTCCTAGTTGGGACTTATATGGAACTGGCCCACTAGAAATGTAGCCAGTGTATTAATTTATTTTATATGCCTTGTTTGCTGTTTATCACTGCAATGACTGAATTTTAATGAGTGCTGTATTTGCACAACTTACAAGAACCACACAACATAAATTGCAAGTTACAGTTAATAATAAAATTAACTATATGTTGTAATAATTCCAGTGAAATTACATATTAGTTTGTTAAACCAGAATAACATAACTGATAGGGCAGACAAAGGCAGGCTAAACTAGATGCATGCTGAGGATGCAGAATGAGCTGCAAACCTTTAGGGTCATTAAAATATAAGAAGCCAACCAACCACCCAGGTCGAGGGAGAAAGCAGACAGTAGACAGACATTTCTAAAGAAAGTACACTGGGTTCAAATGATGGTACTTCCTTTTTTCTTGTGTGCACAACAAGCCCTTTATTTGATGGTATTCATTGCCTGGCTAGATAAGGAAATATGTCTCTTAATGAGCTTTCTCCATAGCATTAAACAGGACTAAGAGACAGACTATCATATCCATTTCCCTAGAAAACAGGTGAGTATTTCATACATTTATTTATTCAGATAACATTTATTCCTATGCTTAACACAGTTTCATACAAATGGCTCAAAGTGCTTTACAAGAAGTCAAAGAAGGAGTTACTGCAAAGAAAAGCAAATTAAAATTAGATAAGAATAACAATGCATAAATAGTATACAAAAAATAAATAATGCATACTCACATAAGATAGAAATATAATATTAGAACTAAAATACAAAAGAAAGCTAAACAACATGGAGGATGTAAAACATGAGGCCGCACGATCTTAAACTGTCATCCTCTTGCTAGTATGCAGAATATATGATTTTTAATTTTTGTACCGGTAATACCATAAAAAAGTTTAATTCTATTAGTTCAGTTTGTGACTCTGAGCAAGTTGCTCTTTCTGGTATATTCTGACTCTGTATATGTCATGGTTGGAATATATCCCATTTTGAATGTTGTCTTGCCAGAAAGTCAGTCAAATATATAGAGTATATATACTATATATATTATGATACTATATAAAACCTTATTATATTTCATAGTTGGACTGGTCATTAATCTCTAAATTGTCAGATTGTTTCTTAATGTTATTCCTGTACTGGATATTCAAAATGCATTATATTTTTCTTGTAAAAAGATATATTCATTAGACTAAAACCACTGCTCCGTTGGATACAATATTTGTGTTGATTGCTAAACTACAATGATGTATCTTAGATCGGTTTAAATATATTTTTGGCAAATGAATATTTGAATGAATCCTTTCTTTACACTGAAGCCTTACCCCTCTCTCTTTGCGAGGCTGGCTCCATCACATTTCCATCTGAGACTCTATTTACAAGGATTTAGATTTCTATTAATTGCTTTGAGAATATTCTATCAAGGTTGCAAACAGTCATCCTTTGCTAATGCATTTTATATTCCTTGTAGTCCAATGGCTTCTTAACACATGGATAGTTTACATCATTTTGTGAAGGGAGATAAACGAGAGTGTTTTTTTTTCAGCAAGACATTCTGTGAACTGTTGAAATGAACACAATTCTCAATAGACATCTGGCAGTGCTGTCAAGAACGTTATATAGTGCCATCATATAATGGTACTTAGTTTTTACATTCTCATTTCTGAATGTTTATGTTTTGTATTTAAATGCAGACAAGAAAAATCAATTTGAAAACTGTTTTATGCTTGTAATGATTAGGAAAAAAAAATTAAAAGGAAGCAGTTCTGCTTTAGCTGGCACAATCTGCCAATGCTGACATTCTTTAAAGCACAGGAGTTTCCCACATCCAATTACACAGCCGACTGATGCCATTAAACTAATCACGTATCATGTTGCATTGTTTACCAAGGAAACCAGTCCTTCTGTTAACCCTGGGTGTGTGTTACAGCAGCACACAATAACATGTCCTGCTTGGTATACCTTTTGTGAAAATATTCCTGCTTTGCTCATAATGAATCTAGAATCTAGTAGCTGGGAAAAACTGCTCTACCTAGAAGATAATGATTTAGGGATTTTAACAAAACATTATTAGTTCAGTTATAAGTTTAGACCTGCTTTATTTTCTTAAGTGATGTTTAATTGGGTATTTTTAATCTTTTTGGTGAAGTTAACTGTAAAGAGCAGAGGGTATTTATTTAGAGTAAGATAAGGGTTCTGTTTCTGAGTGGCTGTGTGGGCTGAGGTGTATCCTGGGACAAATTCAATCATTTGTTTATTCACAGCTGATAATAGTATAGTCATGTTATTAGAAGCATCTAGTCTAAAGCAGGATTGTGTTTCATATATGTAGGATTGAGTTCAGATATTACATCTCACTAAGGTGGTTTTGACTGGAGCACTGAGTTACTTTAATGTAAAGTATTTCAAGTTTTTTTCCTCAAAATATAAAAATATTCTTAGTGTTTTTGTACACAGTTGTTTCACAGGTGTATTTAAAATGGTTCACCACACAATAAATTGAATTAGCAGTGCTTCTTTGTTCAAGAACAGGTTGTGAAGTTCCACAAGGCACAACTTGTGCAGAGAAAGTTCTGTACTTAGTGAAATACCAGTGGAGTTCAAGAAAGGTGCCGAAACAGGCATATCAGAAAGCACAAGTTCTTTGTCAAGAACTGGCAGCCAGTGACCCATATCAGATCCACTCTGATGGAAATTGCCAAATGAAGAAGGTGTATTCACACTGGTCTAAGAAACAGAAACACAGAACATTGAGGGATAGGTAGGGTGACAAAAACACAGCAAAAACACATGGATTCTTGGTGAAAGATGCCAACAATGCAGAATGGTGGTAATGCTCTGTCTCTATAGTATATATTGGGTCCCCTGATACAAGTAAACCCAGGTTTGAATGATATAAAATATCAATGCAGATTAGACAAGGTAAGGTAGATTTTTGCAGATGGTCTTTTTCAATAATTCAATACTGTAAGGCACAAGGCCAGGAAAGTACTGGAATGGTTCCAGGTCATGACAGTGAACTGAGGAACCTTATCACCAGATCTTAATCTAATTAAGCATCTATGGGTTGAGGTGGATTGAACGATTTGGAGAAAACCTCAACTGACAGTTAATTTATAACAACTGTGGGACACAATGGCGTCAACGTGGGCCAGCATCTGTGTGCCATACACTGACACCTTGTTGAGTTCTCGGCCTGAAAAATTCAAGCTCTTCAGTGGCTCAGCAGAGGACTATTTGCTATTAAGCAGATCTACTTAATAAAGTGGGCTCTCCTTCTGTTTTGCCATATGTCTCATCTTTTTATTATTGAAAGTTAGTTTTTTGGTAGATGCTGATTTTTACATTTAGCACAGTTATATGTAAATCTTTTTTTTATTATCTTCAGTGAATATGTTTTTTAGTTGCCTGTTTACAGAAGTAGAATTATGTTGCCTGTACAAAGCCCCATTTTAAAATATTATATTGTTGAATGCTTTCTTGGTTGATCACCTGATGTTTAGTTTAAACACCTGTCAAGTTGCACAGGAGATACTGCTGAGTTCTCCATGGTTTAAAGCTGTCCTATTGCACATTTCTAGTAAGAGAGGTGGCTTGGTGGCAAAGTGATTACCTCTGCTGCCTCACTGATCCAACATCCTAGGTACAAATCCCAGCACCCAGTCATTGTTGGAATGGTGTTTGCAGGCTCTTGTCAAGTATATACAGATTTTTCTCAAGATAATCTGATTATCCTCAAGAATGCCAGAGTTAAGCTAATCGCCAATTTGACATTATTTTGGGGGCAGATTGGGGCCCTGTTCAGGTCTGATTTCAGTATTGTACCATATATATAGTAGCTGGCCACCAGTGACCCTGTATGGAATTAAGTGGGTTTGATAATGTTATTTATGGTGAAAGATTAAGACACATAATGTTTATTTTTATATGGCTTCTACTGTAGATTATGCCTACATTTTTTAAATATATAGAATATTATGGAATGTTATTGAACATTTGAATGAGTCTGGAGGACTGTCATGTAAACTTAGACATGTTCTTAGTCATTTCTACCTGCTATTTTCAGTGTCACATTCAAATTCAACTTCAAATTCAATTTATTGTCATGTGTACAAAATCATTCTTTGCTTGCAATATGTTACTGCTCTCTGGGGCCATGGTCAGCAAATACTACCAGTAAAATGTGGATGTTATCCTCAAGTCTTGAGATTCTTCCTTTTCCAGAGTTTACAAAGAGACACTGACAAAGATGAGGGAGTGAACCAAGGTAGAAGACTGTGACATGCCACATTAGGTTCATCTCTGAGGCTTGTATACATGCCATTCTGAGAGCTCCATTGCAATAATTGTTGAAATGAAATACCCCAATATGGCACTGACTGCAAGAGATAGCAGTGATCCTTGCTGCCAGGTGTATCAAAGAGCTCATTTAGTGCAGCCATTCACAGTCACCAGCTGTCTATGTCGATGGGCTAAACTACTGCAGACACAAGTCATCTTTATAAAAAAGGGCTCACAACTTCACAATACTTAATATTGCTATAGACAATCTACAACACTAATAATCTTTGAGAAAACAGACTGCATCAAAAGAAGCCTGCATAAGGTAAACTTGTGGATTTAAGCAGGAACAGCAAGCTTTATGATTAAGTAAAATTATTTATATTTATTAATTTAATAGTCAACAATAGACCAAGTAAATCTGAATGTTTGTGGATGATAGGTTCAACTGCTTTGACAAAAACAACCTTTAAAAATGGCAGAAGGTAAAATAATAGAAAATCATTAAAATCATCACTGAAACAGTATGGTGCCTGCCTACTATCATGAAAGCGTGTATGTTTGCTGACATTCATTTTCTTAGTTATTAACACTGACAAGTAATTCTGGAATACAGATTGTGGAAGTGGATGACCTAACCAAAGATGAAGGATTGCCTTCCGTCAAAAACCATAATTAGAAAGTAGAAGAACAAGGCAGCCCACAGACATGTCACAATTTTCTTATTTTGCAAAGATCTCTTAGTTCCAGTGGAGTGACTGAAATTTCTTCCAAACACTCTGCTGGGGGGATTACAGCATTTTTTATTTTTTTTAATAATATAATCCTCCAAGAAGAATAATATTACTAGATGGCTAAAATATGTGCAGGGATTACTGTGTATTTAATGTGTATTATAGTGAATTATTTCTCTTATTGATAATTTATTTTGTATAAGAGTTGTGGCCCCTATTCAGAATAACATCTTTATCCCACTTTTCCCCACGTGGTGCATGCTACAATTCTATAGGTTAACAGTACTGTTTCTTGGGAGTAATTCAAACTACTTTTGTGTGAAATTCATCCAGACGTAATTCTTCCAATTGTTGTGCATTTTAAGACTGATTTCAAAATGCAGAAAAGGCAACAGTGCAAGTGATATTGTAACTCTGGCTCTGCCACATACTGTATTTCCAACTTCAGGATATATAAACTTTCTAGCCTTTTTGAATGCAGGTTTAATCAATTGTAGCTTGTAACATAAAAATAAAGTAGCACAACATTAATAAAGCTGAATATTTATGTCAGTTTTATTCATGGGACAAATAAAGTACTATGTCTCTACCCAGTATACAATGAAAACAGGGTCGTTTGTGGGTAAAGGTGTTTAAAACATGTGATTGTACCTTACTAGCTTAAATTAGAGTTAATTACTTCCATCCATCCATCCATTTTCCAACCCGCTGAATCCGAACACAGGGTCACGGGGGTCTGCTGGAGCCAATCCCAGCCAACACAGGGCACAAGGCAGGGAACCAATCCCGGGCAGGGTGCCAACCCACCGCAGGACACACACAAACACACCCACACACCAAGCACACAGTAGGGCCAATTGAGAATCGCCAATCCACCTAACCTGCATGTCTTTGGACTGTGGGAGGAAACCGGAGCGCCCGGAGGAAACCCACGCAGACACGGGGAGAACATGCAAACTCCACGCAGGGAGGACCCGGGAAGTGAACCCGGGTCCCCAGATCTCCCAACTGCGAGGCAGCAGCGCTACCCACTGCGCCACCGTGCCGCCCGAGTTAATTACTTAATTTAATTATTTCATTCAGTTGCTCTTTTAAGTGATATCACAGTGGTCTCTACTGCTTTTGGGGTCAACCTAGAGTCAAATTTCCTCTAACTTTCCAAAAATATGAAGATTAGATTGACTGGAGATTCTAAATTGGCTAAATATAAGTGGGAGCTCATGAGTATGCCCTGTAATGAGCAGGTGTACTGTCTACAACTGGTTCTAAACTTCCTCCTTCAACCCCAAAATCAGAATATGATAATGGAGGGACAGTTATTATTTGAAATAATTTCACACACATTGTGCTTAACATTTAGCTTTTATCTTAAAAAGTCTCTGTCTAGCATAAGCAGAATCCTTTTGAGTTTCCAGTCAATGTAAAATTGCACACATATGTGGTTTTGTGACTTGGGGAAACTCAGCCACTGCCTGACATTTCTGTACTCTGCCTGGAAGTGTAATGCTGAGAGCTGTATTGATTGTTTCAGTTCTGATTGCTAAACTGGACATGCAGGCAGAGACTGGCTTTGTAGTAATGATTTGTTGGGTGAACCATTCTATCTTATTAATAATGAGACATACAAAGGAAATATGCACCATAGGAAGTGGGAAGCAGCAACAAGACAAATGCTTTTGATTTTCTGTCCATATTTATTAGGTTCTAGCTATGTCACTTCATTCATTAAGCTATTTTGAAATAGTACAGATTAGCATGTGCTAGACCCATAAAGTGTTTTCCCCATGGATATACATAAGTATATCTTTTGATGTTACTTTTTGTGTGAGCATCATCTGACAGATTAAAGACTCCACTTTAAAAGAATGTTAAGGAAAAACATTTTTTTGCATATGTTTGCAATTTTATAATGTCATGAATCTTTAACAGCCAGCAAAATCTTGGAAGATGTGATGACGTTGGTCTTAAATTAAAGAGGAGACTGAGCAATGAAATAAGATGCAAGCTTTGTCCATTTTGTTACCCTGTGCAGTTCAGGCCTGTGTGTGAAATCCAGTGCTTTGCCAACATGTAAAAACAAAGCCAGCACTTTTGTTATAATCTGCTTTAGGTGTATGCATAGTGCATTATTATCTTGCAATATAATCTGCTTATTTGCTTTTTAGAGTTGATTATGATGGTGTTCACTTTAAAAGTGCTACATAATATATAGATTGATCGATTTTTGTCTCATCAAGTATTTATTACAATAATTGTTTTGGTCTGTATCTGTTGACATTGATGAATTAATAATGAGTTAACCAATCAACTAATATTTTATACAGTGTACCATCACTGAGCAGTTTATAAAATTCAAAGCAAACTGGTATAAGTTATGCATCATATAAGGAATGCAGTAATTTTAATATGTGAAGAAAGTACATTTTCTGAAATATTATGTGCCTAGCAACTAATTGAGTTATTTTCATGAATGGAGCAAGTATGCGTAAAGCAAAGTGAGATATTAACATTGCTGCTGTAGTATTCAATTGATCCCAGTAGAGTTTTGTGTTTTTAATAAAATTATGTTTCTAAACAAACTTTTGGAGACTCGAAAGACAAAATAATTAAGAGTAGGTTTGATGCAGTTGACTTTGCTCAGCAAATAGCAAGTATCAGTAAAAGGAATGTAATAGTATTTATCTTCAGTATTACATTTGTTTCTTCTCTGCCTTCTACCATAATTATGTAATCTTGGTACTGAGGTCAAATTTGACTGCAGGACATGTTTTTGATTTCATGACTGTTATTGAAATTGGTTTTGATTTGTTCAGTGTTCAATTTTTTACAAATGCAAGGCACTGCAAGCAAAGTATAGACACTTA
Source organism: Erpetoichthys calabaricus (assembly GCF_900747795.2). Lineage (NCBI taxonomy): Eukaryota > Metazoa > Chordata > Cladistia > Polypteriformes > Polypteridae > Erpetoichthys > Erpetoichthys calabaricus. The sequence continues at coordinate 261,666,197 of NC_041394.2, read as the reverse complement.
TTACAGTTTTAAGGTGTAATTCTGGGCTATGTTAAACACAACTTGGAAACGCTGATCTGCAAAGGGAAGGTATATAGGCAAGCATCAAAGGAAGAAATTGACATGATAATCAATGTGAAATAGTGTACAAAAATAAAAATTAATATATAAAAGCAGCAAAAAAGGACTTAACACAACTACACATTCCTCCTTATCTTTTATGTGCATATAGGTGTTTGCTATACTTTCTGAACTTAGAAAAAATAAAGTCTACTCAAGTAGTTTATGAGTTGTTATGTCAAAGTGATAGACAGCCAATCAGAATCTAGTATTCAGAAAGTGACTGGTGTCCCAACCCTTTTTGGACTAAAGCTTGTTTGAAGATTTGAATATCTTTGTCCCCTTGTTAGGTCCCCATCATTCATTAGGATTGAATTTTAGTCAGAATACCCCACCAACCTCTGGTCAATAACAGATCTGCTGCAAAGATCTGCCCCACCATGCATGCACACACCTTTTGTTTCTTTCATATAGCATCACCAAAAATGGACAATGACTTGCAGTCCTTTCCTTGGCACTACAGCCCTGTTTAACTGCCTTTGGAATTATACAGGTGTTAGAGATGGGTACATGCATTGTGGGGGTGGCTTTGCAGTAGATCTGTTATTGACCAGAGGTGGTGGGGAGTTCTGGATAGGTGTAGGGGCTCCGGAGAAGGGCTAAGGAGCAGGTACAAGGGTGAATTGGAAAAAGGTTTGTGAATGGCTGTGTGATTAGTGCATTTATAGCTTGTGAGGGTGGAGAAAAACAGGACAGTGATGCCAACTGGGGACTATCAATGGCAGCTGGATTTAGTGGACATGAGCTGTTTCTTGTGGCACATTAATGGTGTTAAATTCATTCTGACCTGCATCGACTGCCTCTCCATATACACCTTCATGCTGTCCCTGCAAAGCAATAGAAGTTCTGAGTTGAACCTCCTACCCCTGTTACAGTTCAGCCCAGGGTTTGTTGTCTGTGGCTTAAGTATAATGTCCCTTTTATGGTAATTTCTGTTGATTTTGAGTTTTTTCATGTTTGTTGTTATTACGTACATTTTGCTTTTATTGTTATATTTAAATATGTGAATATTATTTAGTAGTTATGCTTTGTCTAAATGTGTCTCCTGACTACATTCCTTGTATTTTATAGGTGGATCCCCAAGAGGTGGGGATGTCACTGCTGAGGGACCATTATATTTAGGTTGAGGAGATGGTTCCTCAGACCATCATTGAGTGCTGTTGGTGGTGACTGATAACAAATATTCTATAATATAATCTTAATACATAATTCGCCTGCCTCCTCATTCACTCACTCACTCACTCACTCACTCACTCACTCACTCACTCACTCACTCACTCACTCACTCACTCACTCACTCACTCACTCACTCACTCACTCACTCACTCACTCACTCACTCACTCACTCACTCACTCACTCACTCACTGACGTCCGTCCGAAGCCGAATGCGCAGTCGTCTTCTGCGCACTCACTGACGTCAGTCCAAAGCCGAATGCGCAGTCACCTTCTGCGCCGCTGCCCGAAAAACCTTACGAGACCAAAATCCAACCCCAACATCACGGCAGGCGGCGGATTTAGCCTACGCATTATACAGCTGTCTTCAACAGGTACATTCATGACTTAAACATTTCAAAGTTCGTCTCACTTCCAACTTATACAAATGCCTCCAAAGAGAAAATTTGCTTCATCCAATGAACGTCTGTCCGAAGCCGAATGCGCAGTCGCCTTCTGCGCATCCAACCCCAACATCGCGGCAGGCGGTGGATTTAGCCTACACATTATACAACTGTCTTCAACAGGTACATTCATGACTTAAACATTTCAAAATTCGTCTCACTTCCAACTTATACAAATGTCTCAAAAGAGAAAATTTGCTTCATCGCGGCAGGCGGCAGATTTAGCCTACGCATTTCGGGATTATTATTCTGAAATCCCAAATCCTTCCGCCCCGGTGTAGGATATTAGCCCCGATCACAGCCAACCCTCACACTCAAAATAATACGTAAGAACATATTATTATTAAGTACTTTCAGCGGGCGAGTGATGTGAAGGTGCAAGTTAAAGATGGGCCACATCAACGGAAATTACTACCAAACAGTGAGAGTGTCTTCACAAAAAATGTAGTCTACAGAGAGATTTTACAACTTTAGTTGCATACTGACAGGCCTCCAGTATACAAATAAAAACGCTGTCATAGCATGTCTTTTTTAAGTGTACAGTATTTTTTGCTGTGATAAAATCATACATATCCCAAACCTCTTAGTTAATTATCATTACTTACATCCATCCATTATCTAACCCGCTGAATCGAACACAGGGTCACGGGGGTCTGCTGGAGCCAGTCCCAGCCAACACAGGGCACAAGGCAGAAACCAATCCCGGGCAGGGTGCCAACCCACCGCAGGACACACACAAACACACCCACGCACCAAGCACACACTAGGGCCAATTTAGAATCGCCAATGCACCTAACCTGCATGTCTTTGGACTGTGGGAGGAAACCGGAGCACCCGGAGGAAACCCACGCAGACATGGGGAGAACATGCAAACTCCACGCAGGGAGGACCCAGGAAGCGAACCCGGGCCTCCTAACTGCAAGGCAGCAGTGCTACCCACTGCGCCACAGTGCCGCCCATTACTTACATCACTTTCTTATTTATTTCATACTTATCATTTGTTCTTCATACACTACTGACACAAACTCGTGCCCGTTTCATCTTACATTGTCGAAACAGGCTTTTTGTCTAATATAATATAATATAATATAATATAATATAATATAATATAATATAATATAATATAATATAATAATTATACCTTTATATGGATTTTTGGTCATATTGCCTGCTCCTTGACCTAAATGGCCTAGTGACTTCAAGAACATTATCCCTAGTAGTTTCGTTACACAATTGGTCAAGCTCAGTCAAACATTGATAAATACACATACAAAAAGTAGCTCTAATTCAAGCAAAAAGTGATTCTTCAAGTTCTAAGTGTAATCAACCTATTTTTGAGTTTTTAAATTTTTAAACAATTTTCACCTTTGTTTTTTCCATTGTAAAATTTTTAAAAATATGAAGAAGTGTTTTAAAGAATGTTCTCTTTAAATGTGTAAATTAAAATGAAGCACCTCACTTAACTAGTTTTAAATTAAGGCTATTATGCCAAATATAATTCTGAAGGGTGCAAGAGCTTTTTATAGGCACAATGTATACTACACATCATGTGAAGAATGGAAGAGAAGACAATGAAAAATGTTATACAACACTTTATGGATAGTGTGACAAAAACGCACTTTATTCAAGTATATTTATTTTGACCAGTAAAATAAGTAATTATTCAATAACAGTCTCAAATGACAAAACTAACATAGCTCAGCATCTCCGTTTTCTTCTGTAAGCTCACAGTCTTAAGGCGACTGTGAACTGCATTTGCACAGCACAAAGCGAGTCACCATGACCTAAATTTCATTAGAGATGGATTAACATGTTTTCTGATAGAACTAACAAATGCAAATCACATGCATAAAGAAAAGCGGGAGATTAAATTACAGGCAACCCACATTTCTCTATTCTTTGCACAAAGGCGAATCTTTAAAGAAACATTCTTATGTCACAAGAGCATAACAAACCAGTGTTCTTGAAAACCCATGACTGCTTTATTCTGCTACCACAGACTTAAAAGACTTAATGGATACTGCTGTGTATACTTTAATCACAGGTTTGCATTTTTATTATCTCTTTTTGAGTGTGTGAAACAGAATGCACTAATGATTTATAAATCTGTATTCTAAGTTTTATGATATACATTATTGTTTTTTTATTCTTCTTATAATATTCTCAATTATCCCTCACCTTTTCACAGGTTGAATGATAAATTACAATGCAAAAAGCAGAAGTGAAATGTCTCAGATTTAAAATTGCTCAAGGGGGATAATAAAATTATTTATCCAAGGACTGCTACTACATTTTGTTAAACTGCAGAATTTACCCTCATTGAGTAAGTGATACATGAGATTATGTCCAATTAACTTTCAGCCAGTTAGAACCGTGTATTCAAAAAGTTGCATACATCCCTTCCCTTTCTGGACTAATGAGCCTGCAAGGATGTGTATGTCCTACCCCCTAAATTGACCTTTTTTACTTTTGGAGTAGGAGCTAACTAAAATTTCATCCCCCACATAATCTTTTACCTTATAAACTTTCTAGGATGTGATAAGCTTTCTGAGGGGACAAAAATGTAATCGGTAAAGCTCTCCTTGTAACTTTTTCAAAGGCATCCTTAAATTTGGCCAGTCTTACATTATCTCCCACATTCAGAGTGCAAGGAGTGTTGGCTAAAACAGACCAATATACATTGTTTTCTGCTCCCTTAGGGAGCTGGAAGATGCTGTTATCCAAAGCTCAAAATGGCAAAAAGGATGAACAGGTCTCAAAACAAATAAGTACTTGACCAGAACTACACTGGTCTCTCTCATGATCAGGCCTCATTCCAGGCAGTCTGGCCCCAAACTCAAGGATTCTGGTCTTCATAGGCTTGAAATGGAGTTTTTAAAGGGTTAAAAAATACTTTAACCGCACAAAAATGCTGTATAAGGGAGAAGGAAACTGGACACCTCTGGCCTTAAAGGATAAAGGCAAAACAATGTTATTAAAATTTAAATAATTTATGAAATAAACAAAGGTAGAACAAAAAATGGCAAATGATAAACTAAGCAAAAATGAACCAAAAAAGCTGGGCAGAAGACAATACAAAAGTCCAATCTGTGATACAGGAATCACAAAATCAGAAAGTTCACATACAATATATAAAAATATACCTTCAAGACACTAATATGCCAACATAAAATCACATTATATGTTTATGTGTGCAAATTTGCATGTTTTGTGTATATAAATGTTTTCTCAAGTTTTCCACAAATTGTTAGCATACTAACAATTACTAAAACAAAACTAAAACCACACCTTCACCTCAATTAGCCAGTTCTAAACTCAAAAGGCAGGGTGACAAGCTCAAAAGTGGGGCAGAGGTCTTTAAAGCTCCAAAGGTCCCTCATATACTGTACATTAACAAATGATTTTTAAGAAATTAGATTCAATCCTAACTTAATTTATTTGGAAATATCCATGCATTCAAAGGGCAGTGACCTAAATCAGAAGGTGGCATGGTTCTACCTAATTTTCAGTTTTATTACTGGGCTGTAAATATACAAGCTATAAAAACCTGGACATTGGCACAAACAGATGAACACACACTAGCTTGGTCCATAGTTGAAATGAAATTCTGCAGTACTTCTTTATATTCCTTGTTTTATACACCAGAAAATACAATGCATCATCAATATACTAACAATCCAATTGTCCATCATTCACTCAGAATATGGAACCAATGTAGGAAGCACTTTAGGTTAGAGAATATTTTATCTTTGGCACCTCTAAATGATAACCACCTTTTTCCACCCTCTCAAGCTTACACGGTTTTAAATGTTTGTAAAACGTATGGGGTTAAATCATTTAGAGATTTGTATAAAAATAATTTCTTTGCATCCTACGAACAATTACACTCCAAATTTAGCTTCCCATCAACACAATTTTTCCACTATCTTCAAATTAGAAACTATGCTAAACAAAATCTGCCCAGTTTTCCTCACCTCCCACCTATTTCTATACCAGAAGAAATATTGATCAGTCCTGAAGACTCAGATAGCATTTCTATAATTTATAAAATCATTTTACAGTCCCTTCCTTTTAAAGATCCCAGAGTACAGTAGGAAGGGGATCTCTCACTCAACATTTCAGGAAAGGAGTGGATGGCAGCCATGCAGAGAATTTACTCTAGCTCCATATAGGCAAAGTATTTAATTATTCAGCTTAAAATCTCTATCTCACTTAAAATTGTCCAAAATGTTTCCAGGGCAAGATCCAACTTGCAAACGTTGCAATCGAACTCCAGCCTCACTACGGCACGTGTTTTGTGCGTGTACCAAATTAACATCATTCTGGACAAAATTTTTTAAATCTCTATCAGACAGCCTATGTGTCACAATCCTTCCTAATCCACTAACAGCTGTGTTTGGTATACTCCCAGATGGGCTTGAAGTGGAGAAGGACAAACAAACTGTAATTGCCTTTACTTCACTACTGGCACATAGATTTATCTTGCTCAAATGGAAGAATCCTAGCCAACCTCTTTCAAGTCAGTGGTTAACTGATGTTATATACTATGTGAAATTGGAAAAAATCAAATTCTCACTTAGAGGATCTATTCAAAACTTTTTTAAAACCTGGCAGGATCTAATCAATAACATTTTAGAATAAAAATTTATATTGGGGGGAAGGACTTCTTTCCCTCTTTGCTACTCTCAAAGGTTTACTTTGGCTGTTGATCTTCTTCTCTTTCTTATGGGTGGGGGTTGAATTTAATTTAGTTTTGTAAAGTTTTACTTGATTGTATGGAATTTATTAAAATTCATAAAAGATATTACAAAAAAAAACAAGCTTCAAAGGTCCACTAAAGGTAGAGAAGAAAACTGTGAACAAAACTTTGGCCCCAAACAAACAAAATTCTTTTAATATATTTAAAGAATTTTAAAAGGCAGCAAAAAAAGAATGTAAAACATAATTAACTTAACATGACAATAATAATAAGAATCCATGTGAACCAGGGCTTGCTGAACCATGACTTCTTACAGATTTGCACTACCTAAGCCCTTCTTTTTATATTATGTATTTTTTAAGTCTTCATTAAAGGCAGAATACATTTAATAGTGTTGAATTGTCTTAACTTCAGACTGACATGGTTTACTTTTTTTGAGCCAAGGTTTGCACTTAGTGTGAAAAGTTTTTTAAAGGGATAAAGAAAAAAATTGTATTTCTAATCAGAATCGGCTCATTCAGTAACATGAAATCTGTGGTCAGTATCAGTTCTAAAAAAAACCTGATCGCAGCATCCCCAGTTTTTCTGTAATTTTACCATCCTTTTTATTTCCAGAAGAGGTTGCTGCCTCTCAGCCTAGCCATTTGTGGCTGGATTATTGGAGTCTTACAACTGTATAATGCTGTCTAGGGGTAGTGCATTTTAAAGTAAAATATGCAATGAATATAAAATTAATTTAATGATGAACAAAAAAAAAAGCGGAAATGTTTACTCTGAATATAAATACCAAGGGTTAGTGACATTATACTATACGAGAATAAATGTGAAGCATTGAATATGGTGGCCTGCTTAGACTTGCTGATAATGACTAGTACTGCCACTTCATGGTGCCTGTGTCATGGGTTAAATTTCTTTGTTTCTAGAGTTTGCACTCTCTTCTGCTGTTTGGGTGGGGGTTTCTAAGGAACTCCAGCTTTTCATGCACATCCCCAAAAATGTGCAGATTAGGTTAACTGGTGAATCCAAACTACTCCTGGGTGAGTGTGCATGTTAGTGTGTGGGTGCATCCTGTCCAAAGCGTGTGCTTCCTTTTAAACTGTCCTGCCTGGGTCGATTCCGGCCTCCTGCAAGCCTGAATTGGTTTTTGCATTACTTTTATTAAGTTTTATCATATATCAAGTCTGAGTGTGTTTAATGAGAAACAGCTTGTAATGTGGTTTAAAATGCTATTATCGTTTTTATTTGTTTGGTATAACTCAGACGGGAAGTACAACATGTCACATTACAGAGAAACCAATTAATTACTAAGTTTCATTTATTTTAAATGCATATACTCCACCAGCACATTAGTCGTAATCAAATTCCCAGTCTCCATGAAAACAACAACAAATAATGCAAAATTAGTAATAAGCAGGCAATCAGGGATTAATAAGCATCTAAAAGGTTTCCAGCATTTAAGTGAAATCAGCCGTTAATGCCTGAAAAAACCTTCTAGAATCTGGAATAAACAGGCCCAGATAAAATTCATAGAAACCTCTTTATTTCCTCTTTATTTAGCATTTTCAGTATGTGTGTTATAATGATGTATGGGGACTCACGACATTTAAAATAATTTGTAGAAAAATGTAGCTTTCTGCATTTGTTTGTAGGTGGACTGACAACAGAGTTTGAGGAGAAACTTCAAAACTGTTCAAACATGAATCAGATTTTAGTTTTCCAAGGCAAAATAAAATAAACACTTACATTATTTGTTAATTCTGGCAAAGTGTGGCGACACAGTGATTAGCAATGGTGTTTCATAATCCTGGGTGCAAATCCTAACCCAGGCACTTTTTGTATATAATTTCTGTCTCCCTAAGTCTCTGTAGGGTTTTCTTTAAATACTTTAGTTTTTCTTCTGTATCACCTTCTGAACTATCCTCAAGCATCCTTAGCTTACTGATCATCTGCTGCTTCATTACAGAGCTCTCCGCCTGTATTTTGTTATACATATGAAAAAGTGAAGTTTTATTGTCAGCTATTTGTAACATCTTCTACCATTGACCATCTATAACTGCTAACTGTGTGTATGCTGTTTTTATCTCATTTTGTTTCTAAAATGTTCAGGTATGTCAGCAGTATTTTAACCATGCATTGTTTTGCATCTAAATATAACTATCCACTACAACTTTTAAAATATTGCTTTTGTTAATTTAGCATTGTATTCTAATTCAATGATTTTGCTTAAGAGAAACATTTTTGTGTCTCCCACTCTGTTTAGAGAGTGTAATTATTGTTTCTTTCAGTGCCCCTGCAGTGGCATAGGTACTCAAAAATATCCAAAAATATATCCATGAATATCTAAGCTGAAAAACTTCAGATGTGTCCAACAGTTTGACTCTGAGTATTTATGGCCTACTGTAGTTGGTGTTCCAGATGAGGTGGATTTATATAAAGCCATTGGTATGGATTCATCCATTATCCTTCAGTAATGTATGTCTCTTTTCATTATGACACAGCACATTTCACAATGTGTAATAATGCTTGGTACAGCTCAAAATCCTCACCATAACGTTTAGTGTACGACTCATTAGTCTCATTAAAATAGCACCAGAGCCCAAAAGTAGAGGTGTGTTACAGAGTCACGCTGTAGAAATAGTGCTGACTAGGGCCAATGTAGTAGATCTCAGATTGTCCAAAAAATATGAAATGCAGAATTATCCACAACAGAAAATTGCTTATTATTAAGTACTACCTATCCCCCTCGGCTCTGCCCGCGTACTAGTGAAACAGGACAAAGTTTAAAAATGAATAAACAAACAGGTATTGCTAGCTACGCGGAGGCAAGATACTCTCCAAAATGTGGCGAGAAGTAGACCGATTCGAACAGAGGCTGGCACATGAGTGAGGAGAGCCCTGCCCGGCTCCCCACTCCTGACATCCTGCTTCCCCTTCCCCTTGGCCTACAGCCTCTGTCTTGGATTAGCACAAATAAATCACTCCTACAAGCGAACTATGATACTTAGCACAATGAGAGAGGTCGCAAAATCAACCAGAATGTTCAAGCAAATTATAGAAAAAAATCTGAACTAAATCTGTCAAGCGGACTGACAGACAGACAGACATTGGATTTTATATATATAGAGGTAATACATTGCCTTTTTACTAGTAATGAATCTCCCTTTGTCATCATTGTAATTTCTTACCTTTTTAAAAAAAAAAAATAAAACCAATCAGTAGGTAAATCAGCAGATGGGACCTCTGAGAGTTTTTTTGTCTCTGTGCATGGTCCCCTGTCAAATAACTAATTGTGTTAAAGCGTCTAGCCTTTATTCTTCCTTGCTGAAGTATTTTGAGTGCCGCTTCTTTCTTTTTTAAGTATTTAACTTTTTAAAACTGTAATTTTTCAGTATTTTTAGTTAACTCTAATGTATCAGCAGTCTTAACTCATTTAATGAACTAAGACTCACATAAACCAAGACATTACCCACCTTGCCTCCTCAAGGGCCATGGCTATGTGGTTACTAAGCTATTTAATTTGTCCTTAATAACACCACACACTAGCTGAAATCAATGTTATAATCTTTCTTTCATGCAGTACTGAGCACCAGCAAATGAAAATAAATTGTTTTAGAAGCAGTTAAGAGTAACAAATGAAAAATCCAAGTGTTAGTCTGTTAGTGCTTCTATTTTACTGTCAGATTGGTATACATTGTGCACCAACTTGTGTGAGTTTATAGAGACCAGCTTTCACTGTATTCTTGAACAGGAAGAGTGCCAAAGCTCATCATCACTTACAGCTTAAATAGTGCAGTTGTCTGAAGCTTATTTCTAAGACGATTTCTCAGTTTCAAGAGCTATGAGATTTACCCAAGTAAATAGAATTGCTGGGATTAAAGACATCTTTTCTGTATATACATTTTTATCTGTGTAGAGCCGTTTGAAAACAGAAACATTCATATTAGAAATAAATGTTCCCACATTATTTTTCTTGAGCAATCTTGTAGTGGCTAGCAAATGGATAACAAAGCTTTACTTATCTGAAGAAAGCCTTGAACTAAAGCTTTGCTCTGTAAAGACCCATTCATTCTCTTGTAATGTGGGTGGTGATTTTAATCTTTGATCTTTATTGTTGTTATTACCAGTGTTCATAGAAGATTTGGTACAGCTGTCTTGAGTAGACTGGTGCGGCTATTGCATTGTCAGTGTAAACTCTTCATATGCAGCATTAGTGGCTGGAAACAGGAGTCGGGATGAGCATGTAAAATTGAAATGTACAGAAGTGGAAGGTAATGATAAAATCCAGATGAAATTGTTAACCGTAAAGAGAATAACTGTAATGCTGAGTTCTCATTTGCCTTCCTTGTTTTCCATGCTTATTTTATTTCAGCCAAAATCCGTAAATATTTGGTTAATATGAATGGATAAATTGGTTATTTTTAGTTGAGTTAAAAATAATTGGGTTGTAAATGTGTATGAGCACACAACTATGCTTTTTCAAGTCAAAAAAAGATGACTTAAAAAATGGAATTGAAGTGATAAGTCTTAAGAGTTATTTAAGCATCTGTTTATAGAACTTGCTAAATCCCATTCGAGGTTGTGGGGGCTGAAGCCCACCCCAGCAGAACTGTGCATAAGGTGGAAAAAACCCAGAATGGGACCCCAGACTCGGGGCATGCTAACACACACACACACACACTCTTTTTAACTCATACGGGTTAATTTAGAATTATCTGTGAGATTCATGAGGGAACCAGGAGAAAATGTCACTCAGACACAGGGAGGACATGTACTCTCCATTAAGAGAGACCAGGCCAAAATCTTAACACAAAGAACTGTTAACCAGTTGAAAAAATTGATAACAAAAAAAATCCTACTCTTATAGCATGAGTACCATAATATTTAAAAAGGGAATGATGATATTTTAGTGTCAATGTTACAGCATATTTATTAGGCTAATTCACTTTACACAAAGCAAGCATCCTATGAAGGGCAAAGACTATGTTTTTTGACTAGGAAAAAGAGAGTAATAAGAGTGGAAAGGCACAAGCTTCAGTCAAATATCAAAAATAATGAAAGAAAACCATTGTTTCAAAACTTTGGGTAAAAATTAAAGTAAAGTTTTTTTACACCTGTCTGTTGGCGTTTTCCCGTCTAAACTAAGAACACAAGAGAAAATTAAGTCTCCAGAGCTTGGATGTTGAGTACTATAACACTCCTGTGTTAAACAGCAACAACATGACATCACCATATGCTCCACCCGCATGATGTCATGTGCCACATCCACATGCTCAACAATGGAGTCACTACTGTAATCAGCATGTGTGGTATTCATTTAGTTTGATAATTTAATAATCATGAAATAAACTCTTATAAATTAATTCATAACAGCACAGAAAGATACAGGTGTTATGGGTTCAAATTCATGTTTTATGTCTCCTCTGTTCATTCTTGATTGTTTTACTTAGGTTGATTATATGCAATCATTCTTTAATTTTGATTTTGTCTATGTATATAGGCTACCTATGTTATGTTACATGTGTTTTGTATGTGGTCCCTGAAGAGGCCGGACCACCTGCCAATCACCACATGGAACTGCTACCCACCCTTTAAAACCTGAGGGTTTCCTAGTGTTCCTGGCAGTCCATTGCGAATGTGCTTTTTGTGATTATAATGTGCATTTTGGTTTAATGGATTTTTGAAATTTCACTCTGTATTTCAATTATTATGATTGTATTGAATTGCCTTATTGCTTTTGTGCTTCATGGAGCTTCATTGTTATTGAAGAATATTTTTTGTGAAGAATAAGTCTGATATTAAAATGATTCTACATGACCCTTTTTTCTCACTAGGTGGGGTTTGTTTGATGGGATTTCCCCCTCTGGTGGGGATTTTTGAAGTGCTCTTGTGATTTTATGTGCTTTGGGACTCCTAGTTCATGACAGCTGGAAGAAATGCATGGTTCACAAAATACAAAACATTTCAAAGTATAATAAATAAATTAATTACTACTACAGTAATCCCTTCTCGATCGCGGGGTTTGCGTTCCAGAACCCCCCGCGAAAAGTGAAAATCCGCGTAGTAAAAACCATTTATATATTTTAAGCCCTTATAAACTCTCCCACACTATTATAACCATTTCCTGCACAATTTTACAGCATAATCCCTTTGTATTTTCTTAGATATTAGGTAAGATTCATTGAAATTATGTATGTAAACACACTGTTTATACACAGTAAAACCTAAATATTATTTTAAAGATATTGAGCGTCTCCGATATTACATAGGTTACAGCCATTGCGACAGACAGGCCACCAGCAATAAATACATACAATGCAAGAAAAATTGTATACAGTAAAATGTGTGTACAGTGACACTAAACTATGTACATGTAATAAGTACTGTACGTAGAAAATTAATTATGGTTACTCACCAACAATGACACGATGACTTGTCCGATAACGATGAGTTTAATTTTACTGCACAACAAAGGAGAGCGTTACAGTTCCTCTAAAGGAGCCTCTTCAGGCGACTGTAGCACCGCCATTGTTCTTCTTCCGACAGTCTTCAATCCAAATCTCTAAAACAGATTCCATCCGGACTACCGCCTTTTTACATCCATTTACAACTCATTTTGTGCCCTAGTTAAAGGACACTGCGGCCATAGATCTTATATTCTTTTCCTCCTTTTTAAATAAAAAGAATCGTGGACTCATTGATGCCGTAATGGTGTCCTGCAGCGGTGTAGCTGTTCCCTTCCTTCAACATATCCAAAACTTTTACCTTTTTGGCAATCGTTAGCATCTTCCGTTGGCGCTTGGGCACTGCCCCTGAAGCAGTAGCAGGAGCACGTTGATGCTGAATGAGCGAGATGAGACTTCCTGGTTAACGCAGCAGAATCGAATTCTGCGCTCCATCACTGAGCCAATCAGTACACAGGAACTTAACTGCGTGCTCTGATTGGGTAGCTTCTCAGCCATCCGCCAATAGCGTCCCTTGTATGAAATCAACTGGGCAAACGAACTGAGGAAGCATGTACCAGAAGTAAAAAGGCCCATTGTCCGCAGAAACCCGTGAAGCAGCGAAAAATCCGTGTTATATATTTAGATATGCTTGCATATAAAATCCAATATAGAGTGAAGCCGCGAAAGTCGAAGCACGATATAGCAAGGGATTACTGTACATTCTTTATTTAAATATTATAATATGATAAAGCCTGAAGTATATTTCTGTGCATTCAATAAATTGATCATCCATCTTTTAGTAAGTCTTAGAAGCTTAGAGTTGCAGAAAGAAAGAAAGAAAGAAAGAAAGAAAGAAAGAAAGAAAGAAAGAAAGAAAGAAAGAAAGAAAGAAAGAAAGAGGGAGCTGCTAATACCTGCCTTTAGTACTGAGTAGCAGCTACTACTGTACCAGCAGGATCACTCTGTCATTATGCCGTCACCTGCTTGCATTTGACGGACAAATTGCATGAAATTACATATGAGTAACATATCATGTTTATCATACTGGGAAAATGTCAGCATTACTAACTATCATGGAATGATAGCTAGTGTGGCAGGTGGCCGGGTGTGGTCATCAGCCGCCTGCCTATTTAAGGAGCCGCCTCCCCTCATTAAGGACTGGAGTCGGGTGAGGAGGTGGACGAGGTCCACAAAGAGGCGGCAAGGAGAGGCCGAAAGAGAAAGAGAGACAGAGATGGCTGTAGGTGAAACCTGGACTTTGGGAGACTGTTGGGGTTTGTTTGTGTGGCACTTGAACTTTGTATATAGTGTAAATAAATGTGTGGTGAGGCAACGTATCATGTCTGCCTGTCTGTGTCCGGGGCTCGTTCCACACTAGTAATTGGGGGCATGCTATGCCCTGGAGTGACCAAGAGATATTTTGGAAATGCCTTTGATCCAAATATTCACTTTGAAGGTAGTTCTGTAAATGAGCTATAGATTATGAATGGATTTCATTTGCCAGATTCACAGAATATGAGTGTGGTTGGTATTTGCAGCCATACACTGGTAAGTAAGACTTGAAATTCTTTAACTGAAATTGTTTGTGTTTTTCAAAGATTAGGTGGTTCAGATGCTTGCCAGATTTCTTTTGATTGTAGTGGATTATTTCTGTAATAAAAAGTAAAGTAAGAATGTGTCAGAAATAATGAAAAATGTAATACCTAACAGGTTTCTTGCACTTCGCACAGATCCTTGGTTTATATTGTCAAAACAATAATAATGGAGATATTTTATTAGAAACAACAGAAAATAATCAGAACTATTTCATTCTGATTATCACTTGTTTAAAATTAGTATATGCATATTTCAAAGAAAGATTGCATATCATATCAGGAAGCATTTTGCAAGGGCAAACATGAATAATTTCACCATTTTGTGCAATATATGAAGGATCCCTTGTAAGCAGGAATAGTTAAAAATGCAAAAAGTAGGAATTTCGTTTACCACAAAAATGTGAAGAATGAAAAATCCTAGTTCAATGAAGTCTTTATTAGTAACAGCAACCAATCGTTTCTCTAGCAGAACTTTCTTACATCCATATCCTTAGGAAAGAAGACATCATTATTGTGAAGGGAAATAATCTTCAAAGCTGAAGTATTTAGCCATGTGTTGAATAATTGGGTCTTTGTTTTTTAAAAACAATCTCTTACTTAAGTTCTGGATGTTCTTGCTGTTTGTGATTCAAACTCTATGAAAAGTATATGACATTTTGTACCTCAACCAAAAAAAAAGTTTTAACACACACTTTCTTCCTTCCTTATTTCTTTTCAGATGCCAGTGCCTCTGAAGCTTCATTGTAGTGTTCTTTGATCAGTTGGAAATCCTTGTTTTAGGTTTATATTTGATATTTGATCATTACATAATAGGGTGTCAGCTACACTGAAGGTTTGTTTAAAAAGAATACTGCACCCAAGAAAGCTGAGCAGTATGTACGTAGTTGGATTGGAGGAATTCTGCACCAATTCATTTTCCAGTCTATTGCTGCTTTCTCAAATACTGATTCATCCTGAGGGTTTTCTTTTTTGCACATTTTCAAGTTTTAGATAATACTTCGGAACTGTTAAATTTATAATAGTTTGGACTGGTTATTGGCTATGAATTTGATGAATAGTTTATAATGTGCTTTGTTCAGTGATCTAAAGCCTCAAAATTAATCTCATCTGACTTGCTCATTGGTGTTCCTTTTGTCTTCAGCCAGTACTGCAGCTAGTAGCAGTCTAAAATGTTAGATATTAGAACCCCCTATGAATATTAAGGAATGTGGTGAATTGTCCCCTTTGGTGGTTGAGACATATTAATAGGAGTTACTATATAACAATGAAAGGCCTTTTAGTAATTTGAATACACTTTCTCTCGTACAGTGCTTGGATGGCAGTTCATTTCCAAGGCTAAGGATGTCTTTGATGAGGAGTTTATATGTTCTCTGAATATTTACCTGTGTACTAACTGTGGACTGCTTTTTCCATTTAGCTAAGCTGACTTGAAATTTGCCCGATGTTAGTGAGTATGGATGTATGTGTGAAGGTTGTTGAGCAGTGAACTGATCTTTAGACCAAGGCTGCTATGTCTACATCTATCCAGTAATTTAGGTAGGAGAGGAGGAGAGGCTGGGAGCATGCATTGATTTTACAGCATGTTGCTGCACCCACCACAACAAACTACCTGGATTGGGATCTGAGTGCAGCCGTGCAATGAGTGACACCTCAGCACCACACTTGGAACAGTGTAAGGTTTTTTTACAATGACTGGAGTGCCAATCCTGCCACAAACCCCCAAATTTTCCCTGCAAGTTGGACGACCTGCTTGCACGTCTGGATACAGATTAACGTCATACCAAGGATGAAGCAATTGCAGGTTAAGAATCTTACTCAAGGGCCCAACGGAGTGGAATAACTTCTGGCGTTTAAGGGATTCAAACAGGCAACCTTCCTAGCCTCATAGCCACCACTCCAATAAGGCTTGATGGCCTGAACCTCATCAATAATGCATTATTAAGTAACTAAGTTTCAAATGAACATGTCATATGCACCAACTTTTAGGGTTACCTTACATTTGTTTTCCAGGTTTTAGTGATTTTACCTGCAAATGAAGGAGCTCATTGTGGTTGTCATTTAAACCACCAACAGTGATATGCTACAAAGAAGGCTCTGGGATGGTTTAGAGTTCGAGGTTGGTGTGAGCCATGACCTGATAGGTACAGATTAAATATACGTAGGATTAAGAAAAAATTGTGACAAGATTTTCACATGATACTTAGTTTCTGAACAATACATTTTTGTAAGGGTTCAATTACTTTTAAATCATCCTCTGTATCAGAGGTCTACAAAGATAGTCCTGGAAGGTTACAGTGGTTATAGGTTTTAGTTTTGACTTAATTGCTTAATTAGAAACCAATCCTTGCTAATTAGAAGGTTCTTGTAATTTTATTTAAGTTTATGGCTTGTTAAGCTGATGCCACATTGTGCAGTTTTTTTGTTGTGCAGCATGTCAGATTTGCTGGCTGAAGTGGCTGATCTATTTGCAGCATCATGTCATTTTAGATGACTGAAAATTGCAGGGCATCGCTAATTTACCAGTTGGGTTACAGCTTTCTAGCAAAGCTGTGCTCGCCCCTTTTTCTGATCGCCAACAGCATGCTGCTGACAAAGCCGGTGTTGTACCAGCGTTGTGCGAAGGTTTATCAGCTGTGGTGAATTCAGCAGCAATCTTTGTCGTTGTTTTCTTTTTTCCATTTTGTCATGGTACTTATATCCCTAGGTATCAGATGGACGATCCGCTTTTTTTTTCTAAAGCCCAAAGCCCCCATGTTCCCTGATGGAGCTGGCACAGTACAGCCACCGTGTGCAGGGTTAACATCTGCGGTGAGTTGAGCCACAGTCTCTGCCCTTTTTTTCTTTTTTCTGTTCTCTTTTAATACTAAAACATGGGACATCAGAAAGAGGAGACTCTTTTCCGTTTGCGAGGTTCAAAAGACGTTTATTCCTTAATCCTCATCTCCAAATTCTATGCATTGAAATTCCAGATGAGCATTCATTAATTGTCAGCCCATCCTTCTGACTAAATAGAAAACCTGTGTGATTGTATCATAGCCAGTCGCAGACCAGTTTGTATCATTCTTTAGGTATGTCACATTAGATGATCCGCTTCATAGGAATACGCTGCTGAATGTCTCCAACTCCTTAAGATTATGTAAATGAAGGCTACGACTGAAAATCACTCAAAAAGTTGTCTAATGTGACTTTGCTTTAGTGTTTTCATTCTACCATGTAGGCCATTCTTATATTGTGGGTTTTGTCTTTTCAAGGATATTATCCAAATGATTTGTAGCCTGAGACAGATGAGTAATTCTCAGTCCATCACTTTTTTCTCTGTTTAGTTTCCTTCCAAAATTTGATTAAACCAGACAGTTCATGATGAAGACACACAGGTTAAATGAAGAACTGCTGGTTCCTCTGTCATTCGCATCTTATTGCTTATAAGGAACAATTAGAAACATTGAATGTAGCTGTTATGATTGAAGTACCACCACTTAATGTTGCTGCCACCTAAATACAATGCGGTTTGTACAGAAGATTCTAGTGGAATGATCCCTTTCACTGTTGGCAAATTTATTTGAACTATAGTAGGATCATATAAGATGGAAGTTGTCTGTATCTCCTTCTCAGGGTCTCATATGAGTTTATATACTGACATGCAGCATCCTCAGAATGTATTTTGCAAATCAGAGAGGTGTTACTGATTTTCAAATATTTCTGAGTAAATAGGCGAAGTGTTTTAAAACTAAGTGAGAGGTGTTCCATCATGCTTCTGACTTTTCTCACAAACCTTCATTGATTTTATCCACAGTGTGGGAGGATTGTGTAAGAGGATATGATCTTGCAGCACAGGATCTTTTTTAGCCAAAAATTTTCCACATTATCACATAGCAGAAGGCTGTACAACTTGTGAGATATATAACTGCTGTGCAGCTATTACACCTAGGATATGAAAAATTGAGAATCTGGTTGGCAGTGAAGCCTTCTGGTACTCTGCAGTCATTAAGACGTGATGTGCAGTCTTATTAACCTGGAAAAAGTACAGAATATTAGTAATGACACTTTAAACTTGTCTTCTTCAGTAGCCTCATTAGGCCATGTATATTAAAGATTACCTCTTTTAAGTAAGTACACAAATTGTTTTATACTTTCTGATCACTGGAAGTGAAAGTTAGAGATTATATAGCAAATGCTAATCAAGTTGTACAACAGAGAGAGTTACAAAGTGCAGTGTAATTGGGAAAGCATGTAGGATGTTATATACAGTGAGTCACAGCTCATTGCAAGAGATAATTTACATGAATGTTTACCAGATCAAAGGAAAGGGGGCGTTGTTTACTAAAGTATGGAAAACAAACTTTTTTTTTTTTTTACTGTATATAACCTGAATCTGTTAATCTTTTCAACCTGTTGGCTGCTTTGCATTTGAACAAGTTGTTTCCAACCTGAGGTTCCATCTCTTTAATTTTAGTGATACGTTTTGGGGGCAGTAGAGTGATGTTTTAAGCACAGTTGCCTCACAGCTGGAGAGGCTTAGGTGCAGATCATTGCCTAGCAGGCTGCCTGTGTGAAGTCAGGAGATCATGTTTCCCTTTCATGTCTGTAAAACCTGCATGTTTGGTTAATTGGCAACTCAAAACTGGTACAGTATGAGTGTGCTAATGCAGTATGAAGGACTGGCACCTCATCTAGGTTTGCTTCAGACTGGTGATACACGCAAGCCTAAACTGGATAAGTGAGTTAAGAGATAGATGGATATATTTTAACAGTTATGCATAATCAAAGTAGTCTCTTTTAGTGTAACATCAGGCTGCACAAAGCTAAATCCAGCCCCTCAAAATACTCCATCAGTGAAAACCATTTCCATATGTATTATGTGTAAATTTCCATGTTCAGTTGAGTTACTCATATTGATTAGTGTAATTGTGTGAAAGTGCAGTGATGGAATTAGCATAAGAAAATATCAGCTTTCCTCACAAAATATGCATAAGTGAACCCTTCAGACCTCCACTGCACCCTGTCCTGGGTATCATAATATTTAAAACGAGAATGATATTATTATGGGTGGCACTGCGGTAGTGCTGCTGCCTTGAATCAAGGAGACTGGCGTTCATATTTCAGCTCCTCCCTGTGTGGAGTAGGTTTCCACCAGGTGCACTGGTTTCCTCCTTCTGTCCAAAAACATACAGGTTAGATGAATTGGTAATGCTTAATTGGCCCTAGAGTATGTGTGTGTTTGCTCTGTGATTGACTGGCACCCCTGTGCAGGTTTTGTTCCTGCCTTGTGTCCTGTGCCTGATGGTATAGGCTATGTCACCCCCTGCATCCCCGGTCTGGATTAAGTGGGTTAGAGAATGATATCACTTGATATTATTACAATATCAACAGTTAGTTATGCAGCTGACAATAGAGGATGCAAGTAGGCCCTCGTTTATTGCATTTCTCAAAGCACAGACTTTCTCAGGCAACTGATAGACACATATCTAAGTAATGTAATACATGAAAATGATACACAAACCCTACTGAATTCTCTTCACCTCGATTTCAGCAAAAATATTCAGGAACTTGCTGAACTTAGCGAAATGCATTGAAGTCAAAGGGGAATGTGAAGTTGAACTAGTTTTGAGTGGACTATAATGGCACAGTGGTCTTCTAAGTGTCTCTGACAGCTAAGGAAATGTGTCATCTATACTGGACTGATTATTGTGTTCAAAAATGTGACCTTTTGTTTGAGGTTTGAGGTTGTTTGATGCAAATGTGTCAATCAGCACAAGCAGCAAGCAGCCTGCT
This sequence comes from Erpetoichthys calabaricus, assembly GCF_900747795.2. NCBI lineage: Eukaryota > Metazoa > Chordata > Cladistia > Polypteriformes > Polypteridae > Erpetoichthys > Erpetoichthys calabaricus. The sequence continues at coordinate 261,645,972 of NC_041394.2, read as the reverse complement.
ATCCCATACCACTACCGCAGCTCAAGTCTGATAAAAAGTTCACCCAGCTCAAGTCTGTTCATCTGGGTGTGAGGTGCCTGGAGTTGTATAGGGTAAATAATATATCATTATTTGGAACACATGCATTTTATGTGTGTTCCATGTCTACAACGATCTGGGTAAATGTAGGATGACAGGAAATGCTAGGCAAGAAATGTTGAACACATAGCTAAAACATAAACTTTTTTAATGTTGTAGTACTAATGACCAAACTTTGACAGACATGGATACACCAACACATTTCCAGGTTCCTTCTCCATGTGTTTTTGTGTTTAAATGTGTTTGCAAGTTTTTCAGTAATTTTTAGACCACTACAATTTAGATGAGACCAGGCCATGCCAGTCATACCTACTTAATTCTTCCAAAATAACATCAAGTCGAGTTTTGAAGGTCTCTGAAGTCATTTTGTTTACCATACTATTTGGTAACTTATTGCATGTGTCTGTGGTTCTCTGTATGAAGAAAAACTTCCTAATGTTGTAACAATTCGGCCTGCTATGCTGGCATGAAACGATCATTTCTGCTAACCTGTCCTAATTTGCGGCAGATGATAAAAAGGATAGGGCCAATATTACACCCTGTAGACCCCCCCATACACACCTTATTTTAAAATGTTCTGTCACCCCTGATGCCAGAGCATTTATAGTTCTTGACTAGTGGTCAATATCCATAAACACATGAGGAATACATTGCATCACAGAAAAGATAGGAAAAAAAAATAACAGTCCCTTTTATATGACCCCCCTCAACCCAAAATAACCCTTATATGTGATGATACAAAAAATATATCTATATACAATAAGAATATCCCTCCCCCAGTTCCAGAGCTTATAAGTAAGTCCACAGTTCCAGGCTCTGTGGGCAGCAGGTGAAACGAAGAGTACTAATAGAGGTTAACTCCTAGCAGCAAAAAATCTTGACAGTAAAAGCTATACAGTCAGTAGGCGCCATGATAAAGAACAGTAAGGTCTTCGAGAAGCTCACCCGAGTCCATGGGAAATAGCAGAATGCCCAGTTCACCAGTCCAAAAAGAATTACTGACTTCCGCCTAACCGTTAGGACTTTAGAAGCTCCAGGACTTTGTCTCATGGCCCAGGCAGATGCTGATCTGCTTTGTTTGATTTTCCCCATCTTCTTCTCAGCTGACTTATTGCTTCTCTCTTTTATTTATGTGGCAGTGCTACAATGTTTGTGCGAAATTTCCCTTTAACGAGTTTCCAGCTGAGTTCCCATGTTCTTGTTGAACTTATTTTAACTGTCTTGATCTACTGTAGTGATTCCCTTCATAATTTATAACACTTCAATCATGCCACCTCCTAATATCCTTTCACTTCTGAAAAGGCTCAGATGGTTTAATCCTTCCTCATAATTTATTCCCTGTAACCCTGTAACTAGCCTAGTCACTCATCTCTGGACTTTCTCTTGCGCTTCTATGTCATTTTTGTAGAGTGGACACCAAAACTGTACACAATACTTCAGATGAGATCAGCATTATATCCAGCATTGGCTGCTACAACTCTGTCAAAGTCAAAACGAACTTTATTGTCATTATACAGATAGACGAAATTGCGAAGCTTAGGGTCCACAGTGTAACAACATGAAGTGCAAAATATAAATTAAAAGTAAATTAAAAATAGAAGTAAAATTAAAATTTTAAATTATAACACAAACAAGACAAGACATTGTGCAGATACAAGACAAAGAAGTAGCAGCAATATAAACATATAGTAAGCAATATGAACATTGATGCAATATATTGTATTATGCAATCTAGATACATAAATATAGTCAAAAGATATGTAATATAATAAATAAATAAATAATAGATATAGATAATACAGAAATTATCAGTGTATGATAATAGTTGTTTAAGACATGTGTAAACAATGACAGGTCAGAATGTTTCACAGCAGAAGGATATCAAGAATGTCAAAATACTTAAAGGTCAGTATGAGATTTTCAGTTCTTTTTTTACATGCACACTAGTCTTTACAGGAAAGTGATATCACACTGACCTTACAAAGCATCATGAAGCGCTGGGAAAAAAAACTAATCTAAGCTGGTCGCAAGGCAAATTTCTAGGAGTATATTTAATGAACTAGGTTGATGGCAAACACAGCATATTCAACTATGAAAAATTCTTTGGTGATTTGCTCAGATCAACTCTACAAATGACCGACATACTGAGCATTTCAAAATAAATGCATAACATTCCACCTACGAAGGAGATTAAAATTAGACATTTGTCTCAATATTTAGAGCATCTGTGAAAAAAAAAACTGTAAGAAAATGAAATATTGTTAACTGAAATGTGAGCGAATATTTTCAAAAAATTAGCAATTTGGGCATTCTGAACTCACTCATCTAGGGCAAAGTAATCTCTCACGCAGAAGATCTGATAAATATGGGCAATGGCTGCTATACTCTACATCTGTGCACATGCATTCCTATCAAGCTATCTTCCGGAATAAGACTCATGCCTGCTTTAAATATTGTGAATCCTACTTGGTGCCATCTCCCCATTGCATCACCTTCTTTGCTCTGCCTGAGATCATAACACTTCCTTATTAAACTTATATCCCCAAAGAGAAAAGCCTCCCAGTAACTATAACATAATTAGTTGAATCCTGTGATGAGGCACTAATGTAGTGGTAATCATTTTATATAGCCAGTATATACGCCATGGGACACTCAGCCTCCAGGATGTAAACTCAGATTCTTCTCTCAATCTGGAAAGTCAAAAGTAACCTCCATATCCAGTTCAGCTGATGGAGTGCTTCCTTGTAACAGGTTTAGTTTACTTCACTTGCTCTACTGTAAGGTGCAGCATAGACTTTAGTGTAACCAACAGCACTGAGCTGTGAGCAGGAAAGGGTCAAAGGTAGTTTTACACATGACAGAATGGCCTAAAATAGAAAATTGAATAAACACAAGGGTGAGTGGTGTTAACATATGCAGGGATAAACAAGCTATAGTTACATTTGACCGGGCATGGCTTCAGGCTGTAATATTTACCAGCTTAAGAAAAAAATAAAAACGTCCTATGAGAATGGAATCAAATCCTAAACATATGTTATATTTTTATGTTATCTGAGGTAACTCCAGATATCTTTTAGTGCTTTTCACTCCTTTGTGGAAATGAATGATTAAAAGATTTTATCTAAGTGACTGACAAATAATTATTTATTTTATTTATTTATTATATTAAATGAGTCAACATGCAGAATTAATAGAGGTTCACATTTATTTTTATTAATCAGCAATTATTAATAGTATGCTTTTAATAAAATTGGTGTTTTTTGTTTTAACATACAGTAGTTAACATACCTTTGTAAAGTTATCTTTCTATATTTCTGTGCAGACTATGTAGTTTATTTAGTAAATATATTTTCATAGCCTGTTATTTTTATGTTGAGCTTTTGAGGTCAAGACATAATATTGGTCTACATCTGAAGAGTGCCATGTGTAGTCTGTTTCTTAATGATGTGCACTCCACTTGATCCACTCTTTAAAGAATTACAGTGTCCACACCAATGAGATGATCTTACATCTCCCGGGGTTAATCATGTGAAAGACAATCCTTTAACATAGTAGGCTCCAACTTTTTTACAGAAGATCCTACTGGGCAGAATTTGTTTGGTCAGTTATCTTCCTTGATAACAAATCTGGTCAGCAAGTTATACAATGTAAAAATAAAATAAAGTTTTTACTGAAAAAAACATAATGGGATTTTACAGTATTTTCATGTTATTCCAAGTAGCTGATCTCCTCTTGTATAAAAAGAGCAATTCAACATTTTCTCTATTATTCAACAGATTTTGTCTGTCAATGTAAAATACAAAGATATCCCTTTTCTAAATGGAAATTCGGTTTCATTTGGCAATTCAAGTAGTATTATAGAAAAAAAAATACTCAAAAAATAAGTACAAAAAGTATACAGTGTTAAAAAAATAGTTAAAATATAATAAAGAGTACTTCAGCAGTTGGGTTCCGCCAAAATCAATGAGTATATTTTCCATACTTAAAAAACACATACAGTACATATTAATATACCCTTAAAATCACAGTAATTTCTATTATGTCGTTAAGTGGCAACAGGTTGTCAATTCACAGATTCCCCATGAATTCTCAAGGGAAATGTCTGTTTAAAAACATCTTTTCACATATTAAAAGGGTTTAAATATTTCAAATTAGTACTGATATCCTAAAAGAAAGCAGTTATCTTGTAAAAAACATCACTTAAATGACCACATGATAACCTCTTGGCATCCAGCTTTTGCCAGTAATGATACCTCCTTTCGGGAAGTCTGAGCTTTTATGGAGAGTGAACCGGAGGGGGAGGAGTCAGTTGCCCTCACTGGGCGATTTCTGAGCTCCTTGAAGAGAGAAGGAGATGATAATGTTAGTGATAGCACACCCTCTTGTTCTGGAGTTGTATTGTGTACCGCAACAGAGCCTGTAAGGAGATCCTCCAATGCACATGTGTGCTACACACTAATCATTACATTTGCCAAACCATAGAGATTGTAGAAGGCTCTCTTTTTTACTAGTGAGTTTGTGTTTACAGAATTTTCATATTAAGTTTTAAAGTTGTCCTCACCTGTTAATTCTCAGCCAGTTGCACATGATTCCAAATCAATGATTACAATACATTTCAAATAGAGTATCACAAGCTCCAGCACTGGGAAATGAAAAACTGTCAGATCTTTGTTGTGCATCACTATAATTGTAAAAAAATAGTTATAAATGAACATGTATCAATTTCTATGACTTGTATCTTAATGTTTTTTTTTTTTAATGAATAATGTTTAGTTAGAAAATAATATGAAATAAATGTGTTTGTTGCCTACTCAAACATGAATCATCAGTACTTTTAAACCTATAAAACTATACTATAAAACCATTAGAAATATAAATACCAATAGAAAAATTAAGGTGGTACGATGGTGCAGTGGTAGCGCTGCTGCCTTGCAGTGTGGAGACCAGGGTTTGTCTCCTATGTGTTCCCTGCACATAGTTTGCATGTTCCTCCTCGTGCCCATTTGGGTTTTTGCCCCCCTGCCCAAAGACACACAGATTAGCTGAATTAGTGATGCTAAACTGGCCTTAGTGTATGAGTGTGTGTGCTTACCATGTGATGGACTGGTGCCTTGTCCAGGTATTGTTCCTGGCTTGTGCCTGATGCTTTCTGGGATTGGCTCCATCTGCCCCATGACCCTACTCATGATAAGTGGGTTTGAATAATGAATGGACAAAAAAAAATAAGAAGCATTCTAGAATATTTTTACAATTTTTGATTGTATTGTTACATTTTAAAAACATTTTAAAACCTCTTTTTATCCAAATCAACATGTAGATATAAATGTGTTTTTAATATTTTTACATATGTGTGCTATAAAGTTTGAAAATTATGAAAAGATTTGATATTTTTTATGAAAGACCTGCATTCTTTTAGGATTTCAATACTGATTTGAAGTATGTAAAAATGTTTAATATTCCAAGAACATGTTTTTTAACAGGCATTTACCTTGAGAATACAGGAAATATCTGTTAAAAAAAACAAGTGTTTTGACAAAGACTTAATAGAAATTACAGAGGGGGATTTTATATTTTTTTAATTATGAAAAAATGATTGTCATCTTAAGGTTTTTATTTGGCACCCATTTCTGCCATACTTTTTACTGTTTTTTTTTTAACAATTTATTTTTCCGTGTATGTTTTAATAAAACCCTTCTGAGAACAACATACATGTCAGATCTTCACATTCAGCAAAACATTTGTTATGGTTCCCACTTTCTATTTTCATAATACTGTCTGGCTTGTATGATTTCCTAACCTGCAGTTAAAACAGCTTTCTTATCATTTGAATACTTTTGGCATCATTCACATTATTCTCAAAAATCTAAATAATTATCTGTGTTTGGATCTTTTTTATGGCTTCTTCAAGCTGTACTATTCACATACTTTGTAAATAGGAGCTAGTTATTCATTCTTTGTAGAGTAAATTCAAATAAAACTGAAATGACACAGTGGCTTTATTTCAGTATGAGTTTTTTCATGAATTTATAATGCAGCATACAATGCCCATTTTTCCAAGAGAAGCCAGGTTGCAAATAGCTTGGCTCATCTTTTAACTGATGATGATGCCTTATTATAGCAGGTAGAATGTGGCTCTCTGTAAATTCTGTACACTTTGGATGCCATTCCTGTGTATGAAGGAAAACAATGCATTCTTGATTGCTTTTGCTGCGCGTCTTAACTGAGCACAATGGCTATTGTAATATGCCTTTTGTTCCTTTATAATTCCCAGTTTCAGAAGTATTGCCGTGTTTGCCTTGTCTTATAATTGTCTTCTTAAGAGCATTGTTCTTTTCTGAAAAGGATTTGTTAAGTATATTCTATTAAGTGAAAAAAGTTAATTGAAAATAACTTTCTTCGAAATCATTAGGCTTTCAGTGGTCACCCTTGTAGTTCCAGGAGGGACTGCGCTTGAATCCCAGCTTGATCACACTCTGTGTAGAGTTGCATGTTCTCCCTGTGTTTTTATTTGTTTTCCCCCAGTTGTTCTGCTTTTGCTTCCATTTTTCAAAGACATGATTAACAGCTGACTCCAAACTAACACTGAGTGTAGCTGTGTGTGTGAGTGTGTCCTGGGATATTCTGGTGCTCTGCATTCAACTGGACAAAATAGATACAGATACCATTTTTTTTAATTTACAAGACAACAAAAGTTTTGAAATCTAGAATCATGCTCAATTTTCTAATATATACAGCAGTTGCTGAAGATACAGTCTATCAATAGTTTATAGATAGATAGATAGATACTTTATTAATCCCAATGGGAAATTCACACTACATCTAACTCCATTTGTCAAAAGTGCTTTACAGATTTATCAACAACATGGAGTTCACAGATTTTTGGTGGCACACTTGTTGCATTTCTTCAGATGTGGACTTAGCTTGGTGGAAATCCCAGAATATTATTTCTTTTGTGTATATTTATATGTGAATAAAAAATTACTGGTACTATATACAGGCTGGCATAACAGCAAATGTGGGACTGTGATACATTAAGTATAGTATACTATGTGTAGCCACAAATATTGATTGGCACCATTCATCTTTGGCATTTCCATGGTTGCTTCCTGCCTTGTATCTACTGATGCCCAGATAAGATTCACCTCCCTGAATTCCAGAAATGGAAAAAGTCGGTTCAGGGGGTTAATGGTTCGATGGCTTATTCCAGTGTTATAACTTGGTGTATTTTTGTTACATTTCCCACTGGCTACTGGTTTACACTAAACAACAGTTCTGAAAAAAGGATTTCATCTCTAAATATACAAACATTTATCCTTTTGAAATGTTCACTGGTGACTGGCTTGTCAGACCATATACTAAAAGCATTTCTTATTTAAGGCTAGAGGGGAAGTTGCTGCTGCCATATGCTCACAATAAGACTGGAAAATGGCATAGCCATTTCAATACTGCGGAAATAATCTATTGGTGAAGTGGGCTGAAATGTGTCATTTCATCTGCATAAAGATCTTTAACTTGAACTTACCCAGTACTGAATAACACTTTAAAAAATAAATGCATTTCTATTATGAATGGGTGCCCAACTGGCAAAAGGTTGTAAGGGGGCAAGGGCATTACCAAAGTGGTACAGAACAGGGTTATACTGCACTTATAGTTAAAGATCCACCCCCTGCATGACAGTGTGAGGGATAGGAGGTCTGTAGGGAGCAAACCCTCTGTCTATTGAAGAAGAACCTCTACAAGCATTAGAGCAGAGGAGAGAGACAAAGAGCTGTTCAGTGTTTTCTTATGAGGCTGGAGGTCTGAACATGCCAGTAAGGCTTGCTTCATTTTGCATGCCATTTGCCCCTGACCTCCCCTGTAACTTCTTGTGACAGAGTTGCAGATACTGTGTAGCAGTTTGAAAACCAAGAAAAGGAATAAAGATGAGACTGGTATAAAAAAAGGCAGAAGCCGGGAACAAACAAATTAGAAATGTGATCCAAACATCAAAGTTGAAAACCTGAAGCAAATGCCTTAAACACTATGGTAGAGTCTTCTGGCTACCTGTAGCAATTAAACCAGAATATGAGATAAAGATTAGAATGTAGAGAGCAAAGTAAAGGTCCTAAGACTAAAGTCTTCATTGAAGTGCCTTTTAGCTACCTCTATCAATTAAATCAGAAAATTAGATAAAGATTACAGTTTAGAGAGTAAAATAAAGGTACCAATGCCAAAGTGAAAGGGTGGTCTTTAATCCAATACAAAGACATGTACAGTATGTGATATCCAGATGTCATCTTAAACCGGGATCCCTTTCTGAAAGACACTACCTGATGTTGGGATCACATGTCTGGCAGTGCCATGTTGTTGCCAAGAACATTACGGCCATAGCCAAAGAACCAAACATATCCCATCATAACAAAAGACAAAGTAAATATTTTAATAAATGCAGAAACACATTTTAAACCTGGAAAACTTGGAATAAGTGCCCCACTAGCCTGAATAGGCCAAAAGAGCAGAAGGTGTCTTAGTTTGTCCAGCCCTTTGATACTTTGTAATCTCTGTAATTTATACCAGAATTGTGAGTCTTTTATTTTTATAGTACTTACACCATTTTTGAGATTAAGTGCTTCCTTGATATTTTTCCAGTTGTAGAATGGCTTCTTTCAGACTCCCTCTTCTTTTCGACTATATATTTTGTTATACAATTGTGTTAAGGGCCAAAATCATTTTAAAATACAGAGAATGAAAAGAATATACCCACTTGATGCTGGACAAAGAGCACTTGTGGTTTCCCTTGAGTTGGCTAATATAAGAAATGTGTAACCAAAATGGGTTGAAAGGTTTCTGTGCCTTCTAGCTGGTTCCTTTGTGAGACAATGCTGAGTCCCTTTACAGTGTTCAGAGTAGCAGACAATCCATTCTGATAACGCAATACTTTTTACATATTAAATAAATGTTGTACAAGTATCTAACCTTAAAATATCAAAAGGTTTTGCAGTGCTTCTAAGATTCTTTGGTTGCTGTCAGTCAGTCATTTTCTAACCCGCTATATCCTAACACAGGGTCACGGGGGTCTGCTGGAGCCAATCCCAGCCAGCACAGGGCGCAAGGCAGGAACAAACCCGGGCAGGGTGCCAACCCACCGCAGGACAATTTAGGATCGCCAATGCACCTAACCTGCATGTCTTTGGACTGTGGGAGGAAACCGGAGCACCCGGAGGAAACCCACGCAGACATGGTCTTTGGTTGCATTTTACAAAAAAAGTAATAAAAATTTTTAGGCAGCAGATACAGGAGTTGCTTTTTGTTTCCTTTATCTGTTTTATATAAATCTTCATTCAGATAGTCATAAGTCAAGTAGAGGTGGGCGGTATTACCAAAATTCTATATCACGGTATTTTTCTAAATTCTGCCGGTTTCACGGTATTAGACGGTATTTTTTTCCCCATGCATGAGTGGATGTTAACCACATTTTCCACTGCAATTACTGTAGTAGACTGGCTAAGAATAACCTATTAGACTGTTATGAGAATTGTACATCGTACAAAAAGACATTTTAATGTGCACACAAGTATTAATCCAGGTTTGCATGGCCCCATAAAGTGATAGTTTTCGAGGGGGTGGCACTAAAGAGAAGGAATCACATTGCATGACAGATGCAGTCAAAATATAGAACCTTTAATTGAACAAATTTTGCAAAAGCTTAAACTATGATTTTGACAACATATTTTCAACCATCCAAAGAGGCATTTAGACTTAGTAAAATATCCAGAGGTGTTTGTCAAAAGTTGGATTGCACTGAACACGTCTTAGAAAAGGAATAAATAGTAAATATTTTTTGTAAACCAACTACACTTTCTGTTAATGTTAACAATCTCTGTCCACTGACACGTTAAAGTGACTTTTTAAACAATTTTACCATAATTAAACTGCATAATATTTAAACTAATAAATAATAACAATAAAATACATAATAGTATTACTGATAGTTGCACCATTACTTCAAGGCTTCAAGCCCAGGTGCATTACACAGTATTCACTAAATTAAAATAAAATAAAACAAGTGCAACTTGGTGATGACATCTTACCAACTGTACCATCATTTAGGCAAACTGCATTAATATGGACCTTGCTTCAAGCTAAGCTATATACATAAATAATAAAAACTGCAACTTGCATTTATAATGCTGTTTGTGGTATAGCCCTATGGAAGCGCATTAGGGCCACTGTGAAGAAAAAAAAATATGGACACGGAAGAAAAAAACAAACTATATGTCGAGAATAAATTCGACATGTTGACTATGTCAAGATTAAAGTCAACATTTCCACTTTATTCTCATAGTTTATTTTATAATTAAAGTAGAATGTTGTAAACTAAACTTCATCCTAAAATCAATGTTTAATTTACTAGATTTTCTCAAACCTCGTCACAAGTTAATGCAGCACATCCAATACTTTGTGTTAAGTGTTCCCCGACCCAGTCGTTAATCACTACGCTTCTTAAACTGACTTCCTTCGCACTAAGAGCAGGCGCCTGCAGCAGTCACCGCACAGAATCCATTTACTTCATGATATTCTTGCTCTCTACCAAAACCCCAGTTCCTACCTTTCCTTTTTCTTTCTCCACATTACCAATCACCACATGATAAACGTCTTTGTGAAATTAAAACTAGTTATTAACTTAGCCGAGTGTTCAGAACTTTAAAAATATCTTCGTTATACGTGTTTAATTATGCCATCCATTCAGAGTTGCGCCCATCTCTGAACGAGTCGCCAGCACATCGCAGTATGAATACAAGCAAAACATACACTAGCAAATACAAAAACAAGTACAACTTGGCTTGCAGTATTATCCAGTAGTATAGAAACAGTATTTACACATCTGACCTTTTAAAACTAAAGTATCTCTCGACGGACGTGACTCCTTTTTTTCGGCAAAAGTTCTTCTGTTCATCATGTTCAACTTTACTTTTAGTTCAGTTTCGGAATGCTCTCTGTCCATTTTCACCGCACGGCATACCTATGCTACCTCCCACTATTTGGTGGTGTAGCTAGTGCAACAAATCTGTGTTTAGCGGTGTAGCAGTGAAAAAGGTCCCCACTTGAACAGTTTCCCGCTGCGCCACGTTCCAAACATCGTTTAGGCAATTTAAACCGGTGTTGCGGTATAAGAAAAATCCATATCATAAAAAAAATAAAAAACGGTTTTTGGTATGAACCGGTATGAAGCCTAGCACTAAAGTCAGGAAATTAAAAAAAACAACATTATGAAAAACACTGAAAAATTCTGGTTCACACAGGACTGGAACCTAACACAGCAGCAGCACTGGGGGAAAATGCAAGAACCTGTCTTGGATGGGGCTCCAGTCGATCACAAGGCACACTCCTATAGACATTTCTAGTTTGGAATCGCCAGTTTACCTAACACATACATCTTTGGGATGTGGGCAGAAAACCAGAGCATCTGAAGAAAAACGCACACAGACATGGTTAGAACGTACAAACACCATTAAGGGTGCGTATGGGCAGCAAACCTATGGGGATGCAGCAAAAAACACAATGCCACCTGCTAAAATGTATGAGCCTTAGTCTTTTAACAGTTATTTCTAAAAGCAGAATTTTGATAGACTAGAGATCTTTTGGTAAGCCTTCCCAAATTAATACTGGTCCATTTTAAGTGCAGTGTTTCTATCAGTATGACTTCACTTTGGCAAGTTTAAACTACGACATCATCAGATATCTATAGGCTTAGGATTCAGAACCTACTGCTAGATTCTGCTGTTATATAATGGTTGCTGGCCTAAAGTACTTAATAAATTATTTTATCTTGATAACATTCAGGATTTGTTGTCGCTACACTGCTTTATCAGATTCACTAGCCCTTTCCTAAATACTGTCTTGCCATTGTTGCTGGTCAGCACAATCACTGTAGCCTCATCAGCAAAACTGATAATGTGGCTGTTGCTATAATTGGCTGTACAGTCATGGGTGAAGCGTGAGTGCACTCAGGCCTGAGCCTGCAGGCTTTGATGAGCTTCACTGTTCAGTATCACTGTGAACAAGGTTTTGCTCTCTGTCTTTACCATCTTTAGCAGTGCTTTAACAGTTGAGAATTCCAGTATCCAACTGACGTGTTAAGACCAGCTTACAGAGAGCAGCTGTTTTGAAGGCAAAACTATTTTCAATAAATAGTATCCAAACATCAGTATCTTCTGAATATGTTGGGTCAGATGAAGTCATCCACTGGTTAACCGATATACAGTCTGAGTCAGGGGTTTACTCTACGCACTCCTTTTTTCTACTTACCACCCAAAGACATGTGCACTTGGTTAACTGAGGACTCAAAATTGTCCTCACATGAGTAAATATGGGTGTCTTTCCAGTGATACCATACCATACCATATTTATTTGTTGAGCGCTTAAAAACACAGCATTACAACTGACCAAAGCGCTGTACAGTTAAGACAAGTGAGACTAAGAGCAAAAAGTTAAAAACAAACATTAATAGAGAATTAGAACAGAGAATACTAAAAACAGGTCAGGGGACCCAATAAAATAAAGAAATAGCAAAAAGTAAGTGGAAAATTAAACAGGTTAAGAATTAAAAGCCAATGTGAAGGTGATGGACTCGCAGCCTCTCCATGGTTGCTATCTGGCATGTGCCCATTACTACCATGTGACCCTCCTTTAAGTTGGTTTATCAGTGAATGGATCGATGGATGGAAACAGTAGGTGGTAGTCATTTAGCCATATTGGTTTCATTTTCTTGAGATAATAAGAGGTACTTTTTAAAAAAATCTTTTTAAATATCTTAACATCTTGTTAACTGAAATTGGGCGTCCCTGCTTTGCTAGGTCTGTTTTTGTATTTTAAGCCTCAAAACAAATGTAATGCTTCAGCTTATCTAGAAGTGAGGTAGCAGTGTTATTACAGTACTTTCACTGACATTTCCTTTAGAGCTCATCATAGCTTCAGTCTGTGTTGTAATTCAATTCGGTTAATTTCTTTACAGAGTGAAGGTGCAGAGCACTGTGACAGTTCACAGGTAGATAAAGATACAAACTTTTCAAATTGCTAACTCCATAACGAGTACGCAACAAAGACACAGATTTGTTTAAGTGGAGAGTCTGAAACAGAGTAGCCCAACAAAATGGAGCCCAACAATATCTGTCCATTAATTAATTGTTGAACAATGGCCATTTGACAACAGAGGAGAGGAAAATAAAAACTTCAGTCAGCAACATCCCTGGAGAAAATAAAGCTCTCAGGGGTCCTGGAGACTTCGGCCAACTGGCTGCCCATGTCTTCCTGGACATTTTACAGAAGACTGTGAGCTGGGCTGCCTAATCTGTTGATAGTACCTTTCCATCCTTTGATTCCAAACATCCCAGCATCTGTGATGTCTTTCCATGGGAAGAAGCACAGCTTTGCATTAGAGCAGTGGTATCAAGAGTCACAACAGGACACCAAGAAGAGAAAGAAAATAAGGAGGGTTAGTAGCAGTACATAATTATTGCAATACTTATACTTTTATACAAATTAACCAAGAGACAGAGATGCAACATCCACAGCTAATCAGCAGCCTTAATCAGGGTATGCTAGACTAAAGTAGTGAGTCTTCAGTGTGGATTTAAAAGCTGAGACTGAAGGGGCATCTCTTATATAAGCAGGCAGATAAATCAGCAGCTTTGGGCCCCTGTAGCTAAAAGCTCAACCACCCACTGTTATTGTGTTTATTCTTTGAATCTTTAGTAGGCTGACATCTTGAGATCTTAATGAGTGATCTGCTTTGCAAATAATGATGAATTCAGATTGATCTTTAGCCATTTAAGGCTTTATATTTAAGAAGCAAGATTTTGAAACTAGCCCTAAAACTTGCGAACTGTAGTTCTTCAGTTATGTAGTCATACTTCGTAGTTCTTACACTGATTTCTGCAGCAACATTTTGAATTAGGTGTATGTAGAATACTGTATATAGAACAATTTGAGCAGCCTGTGAATAATGCATTGCAAAAGTTAATCCTACTAGAAATACAGTAAATGCATGAATTAATTTCTCCATTTCCAATATATTTAGAAAGTATCATAATTTTGCAGATCTTACATAGTTTTGTAATGTGTATCTTTAAAAGATATACTGGTGTCAAAGACAATTCCTAAGTTGATTTTGCTGATTCAGCAAAACTGGATCTTTGAATCAGACCCTTCAGGATTAAGCTTCCTACCAACCCCTTTGAATGATCAGAAGCACTGCTTATTTTCCCTACAGAAACCTAACAAGGAATCATTCTCTTCCAGGACGAGGACAACAGATGTATTGTATATTGGAATTCAGAATGCTATCCCTTTTGTGACATAGTAGTGGATACACTTGCCCTTGCTATCACCGATGTCATTACAGCGGTGCTGTTTATCAACAACATGGGGAAAACATGTAGACTCCACACAGTAGGCAGGTCTATATTCAAATTCAGGTCCTTGCTGCCATGACGCCCAGTGCTAAACTCTATGCCACTTTGCTTCTCATGCTGCTATTCAGCTTTACCTGAAGTACAGGTATAACAGTGCCACAGCCTGTTGAGCTAAAAATGGTGCTCACACAGGGACCAATTAAGGCACCACCATCTGTTTTGATATCTTGCGTATATTTTGTGGAAAAAATAATTCTATATTGTTATATTTTTATATTACATTTTAAAAATAACTTTCTCCATTAAATAGTTGCTGCTGAGTGTCAAATAAAAATAATCACTATGGAAAAGTTGAATGTGGAAAAATCCCACCTTGTTTACAATGGGTTCTTTCAAAAGATTTAGCACAAAGCCAATAAAAACATTTATAATGTCATAATCAGAATAAAACACAGTGCAGAAATATGACAAAAAACAGGAAGAGCTCACAAGTAGCTGTGGTTTCATTAGGTCAAACTTAGAAGTGGATAAGCAGTAACAATAACTCAATTCTTAAACTATTTAGGTTTGTAATCTTAACTATCTACTTGAAATAAGCAACCCAGTGACCACTTCCAGGAACAGACTCCAGATTGTCTGGAATTTTTTAACAGCCTGCAGAACTACTTGCAACTCTGAGGTGTAAAGTTCATACAATAATAAGCTAAAATAGACACAAATTTTTAATCCTTATATTCAGCTGTAAGGAGAGAGCAATCTTGATGAAGTTCCCAGTTCTCTCCATGAATTGTATTCACATTTCTGTACTTACTCCAGTTTTCTTTCCACATCTTAAAACCAGGTCTGATAGGCTCAAAATGACTTAAAATTGGTCCTGTGTGCATGTCCATGTAGGTGTGCCCCTCCAGGGTTCATTCCTGTTTTGAAACACATGCTCCTGCAATGGGATCCAACCCAAATGTCTGTTGTCATATATGTGTGCATTTAAAAATGGATGGATGGATGGATGCAGTTAGATGGAGAGTTACATAGCATGGATGCCATTTAAACAGTTCATTGATAAAAAAATGTTTTTTTAAGTAGTCTCAAAATGCAGCACAGTTGCTCACAAAAGGTTCATGTGCATGTAACCCACAAATTTTCAGTTTTGGTTTAAATTGTAAGGTTTGTGGGAATGGCAGGTATTCACAATTTGGAGAAATGAATACAAAATGCCGTTCCACTTATAAAAATATGTTAACCCTGTAGTGCATCACAATTAGATTTCTGTAACAACAACAACAACAACATTTATTTATATAGCACATTTTCATACAAATAATGTAGCTCAAAGTGCTTTACATGATGAAGAAAAGAGAAAAAAAAGAGACAAAGTAAGAATTAAAATAAGATAACACTAATTAACAAAGAATAAGAGTAAGGTCCGATGGCCAGGGAGGACAGAAAAAACAAAAAAACTCCAGACGGCTGGAGAAAAAAAAAATCTGCAGGGGTTCCAGACCATGAGACCGCCCAGCCCCCTCTTAGAGCTCCCTCTAAGAAATTTAGATTTATAATTAGACTCTTCCAATTTCTAAACTGTGTTTTTACATTAATATAACAGTAAAGCCAATGTCGCCTTACCGTCTTTTTGACATGGGGCATGACAGATTTGCCAATCGCAGCTGATGATCTTGTCACTGCTCCATGTCAGATTACACAAATGAAAATCTCAGCCCATGTCTTCCGGTGCAGTTTTCTGAGAGCCGATAGCGTGTTGCCTGATGGAGCTGGTGCTGTATGAAGGGTTAACATCTGCAGCAAGTTCAACAGCAATCTCTTCCATTCTGTTATGATATGTAAAATATGAGACAGACAAGCTTCTCTTCTGTTCGTGAGGTCCACAGCCCCTGTGCTGCTTGATGCAGTTGGGACTATACCAGTGCTGTGCAAATGATCAATAGTGGTGGTGCGTTCAGCCACAGTAATGACCCTTTTTTTCCAATCTGTTTTAGAACATAAAACAGGAGAAATCAGACAGACAAGCTTCTCTTCTATTTGTTAGGTTTAAAACACACATGTTATTTCTCGTCGCTGCATTCTACGCATTGTGCTTTCGGATAAGCATTCATTGGTTGTCTGTTCTCCTGGATATATAGCTGTGACAGATAGGGGGCACTGTCGTCCTCTTGAACCCTCAGACCACACGTCAGACACCAGGTAAAAGTCCAAATATTAATATTTATTATAATAATAGTGTGCACCAAGCACCTCCACTCTACAATACTCCAATAAATCAATAATAAGCACGATACACTAATCAATACAATCCTTCACTCCCAGCAGCTCAGTCACCCTTCCTCCCAACTTGGCTGACTGCTGGGATTTCCCACAGTTCTTTTAAAGTTCTTGACCCGGAAGTGTTTCTGTCCCTCAGTCCATGTGACTTTATAACACTTCCGGGTCGGGTGAAACTCCTTTTCTTCAGCCGGGAAGTACGTCATTTCCTCTGTCCCTGTGACTAGGACGTACTTCTGGGTTATACGAAAAATACAAGTCATTGAGCCTTCCTGCAGCGTCCCCTGGCGGCTCCCACGGTATCCAGCAGGGCTGTGATGAAAGACTCCAAGTTCCATGATGCCCTGCTGGAATTCGGGGCCCCTCCATGTTGCAGGGATGGCTCCATCTGGCGGCTTGGGGGTATTGGCCGGGATAAGCTGCCGGCCATATTCCACAATAGCCTACCCCTCCAACTAATAAGAAAATCAAACAGGTTTGATTTTATCATAGCATGTCGCAGACTAATTGGTCTCAGTCATTGGGTATGTCACATTAGATGGTCGTCTTCGCAGGAGTGCACCTCCGACTAAGATTATGTAAATGAAGGCTATGACTGAAAATCGTGTCTAATTTGACATAGATTTAAGACCTCTAATGTTTTTGAGACACAGCATTATGACACATTGGTACTGCTACCTTCCAACTCTAGGAACCAGAGTTTGTTCCTTGTATCATCATCCTCTGTGTAGATTTGGCATATGCTCCCCATGCCCAAGGTCTGGGTTGTTAGGCTTGTGTCTTAGTTTATTATAATCAACCATGCAGATTTATTTTCTCCAGTAGTGCTTTTAACTGGAGTTTTTGTTTTTGTCTATTCCATATCTCAACTCCAGTGCTAATGAACTTACTGTATATTGTTATGATTCATTTAACTATGCATTTAACAAAATTTGTGTCTTTAGATGTTTAAATGTTGTATGGTTTAGACATTTTCTAATTCATTATGGATATGAATTTGCTTACAAGCTCAAAAACTATAAAGTAAATAAATTAAATTGAAATTAATGTCTAAATGAGTACTCATACCTTCTATCAGATCACAAAGACTTGCAGTTATATCAGTGATTCTCAGTAGGCCATCTAGAAGTGAGTGATGTATGGACTTGAGTCGGTTGTGATGAACTGGCAGACCACCAGCTTTATAATTTGTGCTGCTGGAATTTTAAGTAAAATGTTAATTCAAAAAATATTTTGTTAATTTCACCCATTTATTTATACATAATGACCTTCTAGTAGTAGTAGATATTATGCCAGGCAAAATGAGAAGAGAGGAGAAGAAGAGTCTGGCAGTGGTAACACATGTCATGCTTGTATGAAACTATAGGGAACTGTCAGGACACAGCATGCCCTGTTTGTATATTACGTTCTCCCAGAAGGGCAATAGTTATTGGCATTTACACTGGTAGTCAGACAAGAAGCATGTAATGTTTCATCAGGATTTTGAGATTGTAGACGACTCATCCCTTGTCTAACTGATAGAGTAAAGTCAAAAGGGTTTGATCACCTCCTGGCCACTAAAGGGTACCAACAGTGTGGTGTCATACATGAAGCCTGTGAAACCTGACCCCTGTAAGACAGGGTTAAAGCAAACAATGAACCATTAGAGGGTGTCCTAACATGGTGTTTTTGTTACAAAAGTAAAGCTGACTCTGTGAATAGTGTCAGGAGGAAGCATGTGGCAGGTGGTTGACTGCCATGAAGATGCTAGGTGTAGGTGAGGGAGCTTTACTGTATTGTTTTGTATTGTTGTGTTTTGTACAATATTTTTTTCACTTCTACTGTATATAATGTTGTGATTCTGCCATGTAATGTATATTGTATTTTTAATTGCATTTTCCTTGTTATGTGTATGCAAGTAACACCAAGACAAAATTCCTAGAAACTCTGTGGCCTGGCAATAAAAAGTTTCAGTTAAAGTTAAAGAGAGGGGGAAAGTGGTATATTGGTGTCCCTGCAGGGCTCTTCTGAAAAGTATAAATCAAGAAGTAGTTCTACAGTAATAATAAGGAAACCTCTCACATGACTTGTTAAAAAGATTTGTTATTATTAAGTAGTAATTTTATGTCAATGAATTAAGCTGCTGTATTAATAAAACATTGTTAAAAATATATTTTACTGTATATTATGTTTAAAGTATATTCTATTGTATATTATTATGAGTTATGAACTTACGGTTATGATTGGTCAGTCTGCAGATGGATGTGATGATTATGTGTCAAAACAAATTAGCTCCATGTTCTCAATGATAAATTACAACATGGACAGACTCCCTTCAATGAACTGGTGCCCAGTTTTGATTTAGTTCCTGCCTTGGGCCTAATAACGACAGGATTGGCTCTGGTTTCTTTGATTGTGAACAGGATTAAGCGGTTCTGAGAATGTTACTTTATATACGTAACAAGGCAGTGTTTTGGGATTTTAGCTCATAAAGCTAGAAATTTCATCAACCTAGACTAAAATTAAATACTAATCATGTAAGCTTTTTTATTTGTTCCTTTCAGTGATTAACCCTGACCAATGTTCATATTTAAAAAACGTGACACCTTATATTTTAGCAGGATATTACAATTAACTTTGTAGCTTTTTAGTTAGGAAATTTATATAAGAAATATTTTGATTGAATTTTAGCAAAATATTACTTTAGACTGTATGAATTGTATAACCATTTTGACTGGAGAGTGCCTTTCAGCTGATCTCCTCCTCTCCTAGTGTTTCTAACACAATTGCCTACTGCCCACTAGGCTCTACATTCTGTCACATGACTTGACTGCCAGTTTCATATTTGCAATTCTTTCTGTGCACGCAGAGGTGTTTTCTATCCTTTATGGAAAAATCTAACAAGCTCCCAGTTGAGCCCCCATGTTCTTGTTAAAGGATTTATTTATAGTAATGGCTGGCATATCCATTTTATTTATTCCATTCATAATTTTAACTGCTTCCCTTGGGTTTGCCCTGAGTTTCCATGTAAAGGTTCAGCCTGTTCATTCTCTCTCAGTAACTCAATTTTGAGTCTTGGTTTCAGTTTTATTTATTTTCCTCATAATATATGTCCTTCTCTTGGGTCTCCTGACAGATTATATAAATTCAACTCTGTCTGTCTCTCTTGAGCCCCTCAGTCTTCTTCCTTGTGACCATTTTCTCTGTTGATTTAAATTTAATTCAGTCACTCAATCAGGCACCTAATCCAGCTTTTGATTGAAATCCATCCATATTTATGTAGGCTTCATTTTCCTGCAGTTAGTTGTCAAATTCATAAGCACCTGATAGCATCTGCACTGGCCAACAGGACTACTCCTTTTATATAATCAGACATACAGTACAGTACATTTATTATTTCATCACTTTCATTTAGTTGAGAAACATCTAATCCTTCATGAAAAGCCTGTAAAATTCAGCCAGTTTTCATTGCAGAAACAAAGAAGCAGTTAACAATGTAACTTGCATAGGTGAAATAATTGCAAGGTCATTTCTTTTTAATAATGGGCTGATGAGGTTTAATTGTGAATAAGTTCAAAATTTATCTTTAGAAGAGTGTGTTTGTAGTTTCAAGAAGTTCACCTTTGTAAATTGCCATCTTGATGATACATCCAAGTGCCAAGTATATTTATTACACTACAAAAGACTGGACATACAGTTTGAAAATTAACTAGTCTTGCTATTTGTCATAACTAACTTATGTACTGCAAAAAAAGCAAAAAAACACTATGCATTTATGGTTAACATGATTTTTACAACTGTCATTCAATGTATCATTGACCCCTGTTAATTCAGTTGAAGGGATGAAAACTTTCTTGTTTTATATTTATTGCATAGACAACTGTGTCCCAGACAATAATAATTTATTCTGATGTCCGTTATGTGCAAGTCTATCAATTCATCGATTCCATTTTCTGAGTCAGGTTTTCTATTATGGGGTCACATGATACTACAGCTGTGGTGGGCTGGCGCCCTGCCCGGGGTTTGTTTCCTGCCTTGCGCCCTGTGTTGGCTGGGATTGGCTCCAGAAGACCCCTGTGACCCTGTAGTTAGAATATAGCGGGTTGGATAATGGATGGATGGATGGATGATACTACAGAATATCCATAAAGCACTGGATACAGGGTAGGAATCAAACTAATGCTAATGCCACTTGCTAATTCAAACTGAGTTCTTCCACTAAAACATGAGAACAATGATGAAGTTTTTTAACAAAAAAGTACACCCAAATATTAAAATGTTTTCTTTTACTGAAAGAACCTTAGAATGTCTGATTTTTCAAGTAATAACTTTCAATATTAATCTTCATAAGAGTGTGTTGTGCCAGGCAAACAAGAATACAACAAAACATATGATAACATAACATGATAGATTATAAAATAATTTGAACAGACTACAGTATAAATAACAATAAAATTTTCCGATTTGTGTTGAAGTGTGATCATAAAGAACACGTGCCAAGCAATTCTGAAGCAGTTGTCGACCTTAAACCCAGCTCTGATCTGTTGTGATTTAGAATTCAAAACCTGCTCTTACCCCATCTTTAACTATAAATGTAAATTAGACAGGTGCAAACAGCGGTGCACTTTTGTAGAACACCTTCTGTAAGCAGAACCTTCATGCTGAAGTAAGGGAAAATAACTGATATACATGAATAATGGGTACATCATTTTCAGCTTAACGTTTAGATTTTATGTGTTCCTTTTACATTTAACCTTGGTGATTTACAGTGGCATGAAATTTCTGTTGGGGTCCATACTACTGTAGAGTTTTCTTTTTATGTGTGCAGACCTTTCTCAAATTGTAATTAACATAGTAATAATAATAATAATAATACATTTTATTTATAAAATGTAATGGTTTTCCCATTCTCATATTACCTAGATAATAATAAGTGACACATTTGCCATGTAAGTTAGATATTTGGCATTCATGTTGAACATTTTCCAGATCAGCAAAACATTTGCCACATAACTTTGATATTTGACATCTTCTGTAGCAAAAACCGAAATGTGAAAAATGAGATAATTTTTACTTTGGCATCTTGTAAGTGTAGAAAGCATGACACTACAATAATGTTTTTTACCTTATAGTGAATTGCATAAAGCACTATAATTTCCTTCTAACACTAAATTGTGCAGATTCCCAGTGCATATTTATCCATATTTTTTCTGAATTTAAAAGAAATTGGTGTTCCATTAACTTTTATAATTACTGTTTGAGTATAGATTCAAGCTGGCAGTTAACATCTATTGATAGAATGGCCATCAGTTTTCGAATATGTTAGAAAATTTTAAGGAATGAGGTTTTAGTCTTGAAAATGAAGCAGCCTGATTTGAATGGAAAAATAGAATGCTAAACAAAAAGCATAAACTGACTTCTGTTTTATTGATGTATTTGCTGTAGACATGAAAATATTCTAACCACCGTGCTTAACATACTTTATATTGGGTTCAGTTGGGTTTATGTTCTGGGC
Source organism: Erpetoichthys calabaricus (assembly GCF_900747795.2). Lineage (NCBI taxonomy): Eukaryota > Metazoa > Chordata > Cladistia > Polypteriformes > Polypteridae > Erpetoichthys > Erpetoichthys calabaricus. The sequence goes on along the minus strand of NC_041394.2, from coordinate 261,623,730 downwards.
ACATTTAGATGTGCCATAACACATGTTCACTCCTTTTGTAGCTTTTGTTATTTAATTGAAATACAATATGGAATATTGTTCTGCATTTCAACCATATATGTGGAGCAGATGTGAAGTTCTGCTACCTTATAGCTCCTAGTATGGACGTTGCATTATCTCTCCGAATCGGCATTGTTTTTTCTCAAGATACTCCAGTTTTCCTTCCACATCTCAAAAAATGTAGATCACATTAACTGAAGTGTCTAAATTGTCTTGTTATGAATAACAGTCAGGGGGTCCTGCAATGGATGTTAACCCTTTTCCAGAAATTGCTTTTTCCATTGTGTCTGGGATAGGCTCATTCTTCTCACAACTTTGAAATGAATATGTGATTTGGAATAAACTAATGAATTGGTTATAAACCTTTGAGTGCCTGTGGAATGAAACATCTTCCAATTGTTTTTTTGTCTTTGCTTTTAACATTCTGAGCTTAAGCAAGTCTTTAGAATGGGTTTGCTAAACTTAAGTTACTCTCTTATCAGTAAAGTATAACAGTGAATTCTTTCAGTCTTGGACTGCGATTTTAACTCCTTCATTTATAAGAATTGAAAAAAGTGTGCTTTTTCTAAAAATATCACAAATCAGAAAATATTGTAATATTATCACAATGGTACTATTTTTGTCAAATCCCACAGTTTATGACAATAACTTTAATGTAATAAACAGAAACAAACACTGTTTATCTATGTGACTTGGCGTATGTAGCTGGATTATTATTTTTTTTACTTTTATTTTTTATCAGTTATTGTTGGAAAGCATTATTTTAAAACAACAGTTTTAGTAAAAATTAAGAAACATTTTAATTGTATTTATTGTAATTAAAATAATAAAACTGAATAAATATTTCATCACTGATAGATTTTAACTCTTTTTACCAGTGTTGGAACACTCTTAGTGAAATGTCATTTATTGTATGTGTTAAATGTTCCTGAGGAATCACTGACAGTCTTCACTGAAAGTTGCTATGGGGATGTTTGGAAAAGCTGCTATGTATGTTTTGAACATAATTCCTAAGGTATTTTCTGAGATATTTTAAGTGTTAGTCATATTGCTTTCTGCTCAGCATTTTCCTAAATAAAATACCTAACTGGGAATCAGAGGTAAAACTAGTTTATAACTGGGAGCTCTTTATCATAGTCTTCAAAATAGTAATAACAACTAAACTTATCAACTTCTTGTCTTAAAATGATTTAAGGAATGTACAGTAGACACATATATGGAAGAAACCAACATAAGACTGGTTTGAAAGGTGTGAAGCCTGAAATATTTTGACAGGCTGCAGCTTTTCTGATGGATTATCCTCCTTAATGAGAAAAAAGTTGATCTGCCGCATGTCGCCTGGCTACAGCTCTTTTTGCAACTGGTTTGTAGCATTATGCACTAAGCCAGCGGTGCAGTGTGTGGATTGTCAATGCAAATAAGACATTAGATCTTTGCACTTAAATGGAAGCAATTTGGGCAGAGTTTTTTTATGGTCTAGTGCTGTCCATTTTTGGTTACAGTTGCAGTAAGAGTTATTAGTCAGGCTTAATTTTTCAGGTTAATGTCTTTTACATTTGATTGTGGTTCAGCTTTCTTTAAGAAATTGCTATAGTCTGACAGTTGTTAGTTTTTTTTATTTTCATTGTATGTTTAAACATCATAGTGCAGAGACCCATTCATTTACATGTTCTTAGATATTACATGTAATTTTAATTAATAATGTTTGCCACATACATATCCCGAAATATCTACAAGAACCAAGTGAATGAATATATGCAAAGAAATCATTTTTCAGTGTAATTTTCAATTGTAGATATGGTTAATTTCTTATTGATAAGATATTTGTGGTTATTGATATAAGACAGTCTTCTTCAGTAGTAAGCTGTTTATGTTTTCATCTTTAAACCTTTATCATAAATTGCTGCTTAGATAGGGAGGTGATTATTACAGTATACATACAGTCAGGTCTATAAACATTTGGATAGTGGCCCAATTTTCATAATTATGGCTCTGTACACCACCACAATGGATTTGAAACAAAGTAATATGATTGAATATTAGACTTTTAACTTTAATTCAAGGAGTTTAACAAAAATATTATATGAGCTGTTTAGAAAATACAGATAGTTTTATACATGGTCCCACAATTTTCAGGGGTTCAAAAGTATTTGGACAAACTAACATAATCATAAACATAATGATCATTTTTGATATCCACCCTAGTGATGCTTTGTCAGGCATTTACTGCAGTTGTCTTCAGGTGCTGCTTGTTTGTTGGACTTTCTGCCAACAATTTTGTCTTCAGTTAGTAAAATTCATGTCCAATTGGGTTTAGGTCAGTTGATTAACTTGTTCATTGAAGAATATTCCACTCCTTTGCCTTGACAGGCACTTGGTTTGCTGTCACAGTATGTTTGGCTCATTGTCCATCTGTACTGTGAAGCATTGTCCTATTGGTTTTGCAGCATTTGGCAGAATCTGAACAGAGAGTATAGCCCTATACACTTCAGAATTAATCCTGCTATTTCTACCAGCAGTTGTATAATCAATAAACACTAGTGACTTACCTCCATTTGCAGCCATGCATAATCATGCCATAACACTACCTCTACCATGTTTCATAGATAATGTGATATTAACTGAATCAGTGGCCATTTCTTCTCTTCTACATACTCTTCTGTTTCTAAAATTGTGGTACATATTAACCTTGGTTTCCTTTGTCCAAAGAAAATTGTTCCAGAAATGGACAGGATTTTAAAAAATGTTTTCTTGCATATCTAATCTGCCCTTCCGATGCTTGAGGTTTACCAGTAGGTTACTCCTTGTGGAAACCCCCCTGTCTTCACTTTCATGAAGTCATCTCTTGATTGTAGACTTTGGCAATGATATGTCTATTTCCAGAGAGTGTTCTTAGTTTGGCTAAATGTTGTGAAGGGGTTCTTCTTCACCAGGACAGAAGTCTGCAATTATCTTGCACATTTGTCTTCTGTGGTTTTCCAGGCCTTCTGGTGTTGCTGAGTCCACCAGTGTTTTCCATCTCTTTAAGAATGTACCAAATGTTGATTTGACCACTCCTCATGTTTCTGCTATCTCTCTGAAGGGTTTGTTTTGCTTTGTCTGCCTAATGATGGACTGTTTTTACTTGCATGTACAGCTCTTTGGACCTCATATTGAGAGTTCAGAAGGGCAGCTTTCAAATGCAAATTCCACACTTGGAATCGATTCCAGACCTATTACCTGCTTAATAGTTAATGAAATAATGAGGGAAATGCTTCAGCCTGTCTATGGAACAGCTTGTCAGTCAAATGTCCCAATACTTTTGAGCTCCTGGAAATGGGAGTGGGTGGGTATGTAGAAAAATGGCTGTCATTCCTTAACAGCGCATATGATATTTTTGGTAAACCCCTTAAATCAAAGTCTGCACCTCAATCACATAATGCTATCTTTATTTCAAAAACATTGTGGTGGCGTACAGTGCCAAAATTATGAAAATTGTTTCACTGTTCAAATACTTATAGACCTGAATGTACATACATGAGGTCTCATCTTCTCCTGACACTGACCAGAAGATACAACTTCATTTAAGTCAATGTTTAACCTAAATTACAATGCCTTTCTTGTTCATTCAGGTTTATATAAATAAGTCTTTGCTAGACACGGCTATAACTTCATTTATATGGAACAAAAAAGTAAATGAATAAAAAAGCTTCTACAAAAACAAAATACATGTAAAATATATTTTAAAAATCTACAGTTTATTACTACCTATATGAATATGTCATGTCATTTTCTAACCTGCTTAATCCAGACCAGTGTTGTGGGGGGTGCTGGAGCCTATCGCAGTTAGCATAGGGCACAAGGCAGGAACAATCCCTGGACAGGGCCCTAGTTCATTGCAGGGCAAACATACACACACACACCCACACACCAAACATACACCCCGGGGCCAATTTAGCGTCACTAATTCACCTAACCTGCATACCTTTTGACAGTGGGAGGAAGCCTGAGCACCCAGAAGACAACCCACACAGACGTGGGAGGAACATACAAACTCCAGAAAGGGAGGACCCCAGACACAAATCCTGCTCTCCTTATTGCTACAATTGTGCTATTGTGCAGCCCCCTGTATGAATATATTTTTAAATATTTAAAAATACTATACGGATGAATGAACAGTTTTACAATATCTTTCAGTATACTGAAATGTATTGTAAAATATGTAAAATGTTGTAGGTTTTGTATAGACTGTAGCAATATATTTTAAAATATACTGTAAATGTACAGTAAATTATAATTATATATTTTAGAGTGTATATATTTATATATTTTAGAGTTAATAGTTATATAGTTTAGAGTGTGAGATATTTTTCACTTTTGTATTCTGTAATACATTTTTAAAATATTTTAACCTGACATTGAAAATATCATATAGATATCCAATAGATATCCAAAATATCCAATAGATATCACAGTTTTGTGTCAGATGTACTCTACTCTAGGTCACACTGTGACATGGCACAAATTGTAAAACTACTATTAACAGAGTACAGTTAAGTAACAAAGCTATAAATTTGGTGGAATGACCTACGTAAACTACTTTTAGTGAGTTACAGGAAAATCTAAATAATTTGGAGTTGCTGGGTAGACCATGTTTAGCTTTTTCCAGGTAAAAAAGATAAGGTATGAATGATCTGCCATGTGTCTGGACACACAGAATATTGCATGTCTAATACTCGGTATATCTGGAAGTATGTTTATTGCAATATATTAAAGAAAATACTGTATGTTTTGTTATATTTCAAGTATAATCTTAAAAATGTACAGTATACCTGAATTACATATACTATATATTACATTATACTGTATTTTGGGTATATTGCAATATATTTCATTTCTATAAGTGAAGGTCAGAGTCAGAGGACAACAACAGCAATTAACTGATTTTTTCATCACTCAAAGAGGATTTGCTATCAGTGAAGTTGACACCTGTTGTCTGTTGTATCCCCTAGGAAACATTATATTTGATATTTGAAAAATGCATGGCATTGAAACTGTTAGACATGTGTACACTGATTCCATATTTGCATCCATTGAAGGTATAAATATAATGTATCTTCCAATGTATTCAAATCACAGACTTTTTACAAGTGACTTAGCTCACTTTCTGAATATACCTCAAGTATCCATTACATAGGATTTATTGTGGACTTCTATAAATGTTTAAATAACTAATTTCAAAATTATTGTAGTACTTCAATAATGGCATATATATAAATAGAGTAGTTATAGTGTGTAACACATTCTTAGACATGAATGGAAGTCAGATAATAATAATAATAATAATAATAATAATAATAATAATAATAATAATAATAATAATATTTGAAAAGCCTTTTAGCCTTTCAATATTTATGTATTTTCAGAAACCTTTAGAACTTACTACATTGGTAACTATGATGCTACTGTGTCACAGATCAAGTAATGCTGTAAATGCAGTAACTCCTTCTTACCATTTACTTAAGCATCAATAAAGCACATTGTATTCAGTAACAGTAAATAAAGTAATGTTGAAAGCTAATATGCATTGTCTCATTGCATCTGTAAACTGTGCCAAGTATAGCAAATTCTATTATCCTGCTGTACTCTGGAAGTGAGCCAAGTGTGTGATTGTCTAAGTAGAAGAGAATTTGTTTTTGATATGGCTTAAATTTGTGAACATACTTTATAAAAATGCATACATATAGTACGATATAAGAGCAATATTTTGAGGAAGTGTGACCAGCCACTTCAGAAGTAAAAGTTCTAATAGTGACTTATTCAGTTCTTTTCAGATATATTGATTGGTGTCTACAGTTTCCATCCTGATCCAGACTCCAGACTATTCTTTTTTTAGACGTTGCATGCTTTAAGAATTTACCACATAAAACAGCATAGTAAATGAACTTTGTGATACATAGCCATTGATTGCACAAAAATGTGCTTCACATGTCTCTAAAAGTATGGATGGTACAGTGCGTAGTGTTACTTTTTACTTCTAATGCAGACTAATTTAATCCTGAACTGATCAATGTCTGTGTTGTTCTGGTGTCCATGTAGGTTTTCCTCCAGGAACTCCGCTATTTCCTCCATATCCCAGAGCTAAGTGTGCGCTAGTTGGACAGTGTACATTGTCCCCATATGAGGGTGTATGCTCAATGATGAAGTGGTGCCTTGCCTGGAACTGTTTCTTTCATTGTGTCTAATGCTGCTCAGATTATATGAGCAGATAATATCTACCTATAAGACAAATTTATCTTTTGTATCAAAACTAGAGCATATACTGTATAAAAAAAAGAATAACAAAACTCAACAAGTATTTAATATCTATGTTATTTGGGCATTTGATAGCAAAACAGTAAAAATAGCAGTTCAACAGCAGTGATGCTTTACAAGAGTATATTCAAGTGGAACAATTCTAAGAAATGGAAAAAAGAGATCAGGGACCAGAAAGAAGTTAGCTTTCATAAGCTTAAGGACAGTAGTAAATAATACAGACCAAGAAAAGAGAGAGTAAAAGGTACAATCTCTGTACATAAAGACAGAGAAGACAGCATTTGTCCTGAGGCAAAAGTATGCTTATCCAACTGGAAAGGTGGTTGTAAAAGAAAAAAAATAGTGAATTTAGTGTATTTTGTGTGAGTCAGGGCAGAAAATTGAAGAAATGGCTTTGCTAACATTTAACATAAAGGAAATATTGATTTATTTGCACTTGAATTGTTATCTGCCATGAGTGTTGGAGTGAAATCGTCAAAATAACTTGTAGCTGTGGATGTGGATGAGTTGGTTTAATATGTCGTTTTGTTATGTGAAACTATTTTGCTGTTTAAACACCGACAGCTGCACAATAATGGCATATATTTTTTGAATCTCAGATGTAGTGTAATTGGTACTTAGAGGACAAGCCCGCTCTTAACAAGGCAGATTGGGTTGCTAATCTTTCCTATTGTTCTTTGCACAGTTTGGCTGCCTTTGTCATACTGAGCATTGAAAATGTGATACAGGGTTATTTATTTTTAGACTGAAGCCTTGAACTTCTCTTTATAATCCAAAACAGAAAGCACTTAGATTGAATTATCCATTCATCCATGATGATTTTCCATCTACCTGTTTTACTATTACAGGGATCTTGTCCTGCAACACTCAGTATGTAGGAATAATCATCCCTGGACTAGATGCCAGTACTTTACAGGGTCCCTCATTCACATATACCCACACTGGCTCATGCGGGGACAAACCTATCAGGTGAAAAACTGGTTTTCATATTTATAGTACATTTTAAAATCTTTGTTTAATATGAATGGATCCATTTGCAAATATTTGTACGTAATATTTATTAACTTTTCACATTCTGTGTATATTATATATATATATCTCTATTATAATAAAAAAATCTTGAGTCAAAACGAAATCTTCTTGGAAGACACTTTGATGTCCCACAAGAGACACTTTAATGTCCCGTAAGACAAGGCAGTGAGACAAAAGGACAAGCAGAACATGCAGCTTGGCAGCAACAGCAGAAAGCCAGCAGCTGATCAGACTGCATATGCTTAGCATGTGTTCAAATCCACCCCCCCACAACGCGAGTGGCAGAGACGCGAAGTGGTTGAAGTGTAGCGTGTCGGCAGGGAGGGGAGAGGGTGGGCGAGCGAAGGATACGTGTCTGAAGGATACGTGTCTAATAGTCTGTTTGTCCATCCAAGATGGTGCATCTCAAACATTTTAGGTAATAAAATGCATTTAATTTATCATTCCAATAGGTCACAAACATTAACACTGCTTTTATGAATCCCATAACAAGTGCATATAACATATGTGTTGCATGGCACACTGTAAGCGTTAACACTGAGGTCTACGTTGGTTACTTAGATTTGAACCCATCTTAGACAGGTATGGTGAAATTTTTCCTTTCATGTCCAACCAATATATAAAATATAGCGTAAGTACAGGCGCATACATTTATCAATACGAGTGACTCTTTGCTCTTTGAGTATAAACTCTGCCCGATTCTACTATTGTTGCTGTACAGTTTGCATGGACCAAAGAATGGTTCAAGATGGCTGAAGTCTACAGTTAACCCCAGTCCCTCTCATTTCTATCAGTGCTTTGAGGTGGTAATCACAGTACTGTGTTGTGATTGTAAAGGGAAGAGAAATAAAAACAGAAATCTAGCTTTGCTCTAGCATCGTGCTTCTGTTACTTTTGTGAAAGTCATTTAGTTGTGTTCAAGGGCCCTTTTTTAAATTCCTTCTTATCTTTTTGTGGATTTCCCACCTGTGTATGTTCATCAGGATCTCCATGCCTACTAGAGCATACCAAGGGCAGTGAAAGGTCAGTGTTCACTCTGTTGTCTTGTGGATCAGAGTCCTCACCTCCAAAACTACTGTTGATGTCACGTTTAGCAATGGACTATTTGTGAAGAGGTGGTTAGGAAGTGTGTCACTGATTGTTTAATGCTATACTTAGTATTACAGTGTATGAAATAAAAATGCATAATATTTGGTAAAACCATCCATGAAGAACCAAATCTCAATAAAAACCCAGATATTAATAACATACACTAATTATGTTGGGGGTCATTGTACAGATGTAGTCTTCCATCCATCTATCCATTCTTTTTTAGGTATGTTTGGTTATCATACAAGAACTTCAATTGCCATCCAGTCTGCCCTTATGAAACCACTTGGTTCCTAATGGATTGATTTTCTTACCATTTAGCTCACTTATTCTTGAAGGAAATTTGTCAGGAAAGTTCAGTTTTTGTTCAGATATCTTGAATAGAGCAAGCTGTATACATTTTTGAAATTTCAAAATCTCCCATTGAAAAAAAATGGCAAATTTGTGCACTTTATCTTAAAACAGAAAAATTCTGTATGACTCCAATTATGGATTAATTTGCTATTTCAAATTTATTTTGACGGGTCACTTTAACATGCATATTTTGTATATTTTCTTCTTCCTCCTCACAGCATAGCAAATCCCAGTACAAGTTAGTTAAATTTCAGCTTAATTTTCAGTTAAGCCACTTGTACTCCAGCTTACTTTCTCCTGATGCTTGTGGTGAGTTAACAACAAAAGTAAAAAAATAAATGCAAAAGTCACTTATCTAGGGGAAAGAGAAAAGGAGTTATGCAAGTATCCCGTTTTAAGCATAGAGAAAACAAGTATGTATGAATATCTATTTACATTATACTAAAAACAACTTCACAGCCATGTTATCTGTCCATCTTAATGATTCAGTATTTTTCTGGAATTATCATTGATCAGCAAAGCTTCAGACCTGTTCTCCATTGTGGTCTGAAGCAGCCAACACTTTTACCTTGGGACTACAACAGAAATTTTAACTCTCCATTGCGTACATCTCTAAAAAATGTTATGCTTAAGAATTTTGAACACAATTAGTCACAAATCCTCCACAACCAACAAATAACAATAGGACATTAATCAATGTATTTTTAGGTCACTTGAATTGCAATCTGCTGACTGTGAAAGCTACCGAGCCGCCACAAGTCCATCTGGGCTACGTTACTTAACTACATGACATTGTAAAGTACAGTTAAAAACAGTATTTTATGTAGTCTACTAACACATGTTGTTGCATTCTGTTATTGCTATTATTTTTGAATATGACTTATTACAAAAATATTTAATAAAAATACAATAATTGACTCTTTGGTGAAGTAACTAAAATATTTTAAAGGCCCAAACCGCGTACATTTTCTAAATTGTCTAACTTCCTTATTCCATTCAAGGACTTAGGAGAGCCAGTGCCAATTCTGCCTGCCTTGGGCCCAAAAGTGGGATCCAATCTCAGACAGAATGAGAGCCCTTAAGGACAAACTCTAACTCACACTGGGTAATTTTAAAGTTGCTGCGGCCTCAGTTGTTCACAGATTTTTCCTTAGAATCTAACTAATAATTGTTAGCGGAAACCGCAAATATCCTCCGCAATTTTTTATGGCTTTTTTCGTGGCAATACTGCACTTTAGAGAGAACAAGAAGCAACCGTAGAGGAAAACGCAGCTTGGGATGATGAAAGTAGCCAATCCGAGAGCGTACTGTAGTAGAATTTGAAAGTGTAACTCCCAGCAGTCCCTGCAGTGGCTCTGATTGGTCTTCTGCTTAGGGTGCTGGGGCTGTTGGGGTCAAAGGATATCAGCATGGCTTTTAAAAAGGGGTCCGGTGACGAAAAGAAAAAAAAGGTTTTTGTAATTTGTGTTTCAAGTTCCTGTTTGTCTGCCTTCTTTTGGGTTACCTGTACTTATTCATTTTGTCCTGGATCGTTTCGTGCGTCTGGATTGTCTGCCTGTGTACATGAGAACTGTAAGTGGATACATGGCCATCCTGCAAAGAAAGGAGCGCTCCTGAACGCATCCACCCGTCTTCACCATTTCAGGAACTACCGGTAGGACTATCTGTACATTCCCATTCAACGTGCGGATCTCTGGACTATCTATCTTCATCATTACATTTCATCCGTTGCCATTTTTCATGGACTTTACTGTGTGTATTTTGTTGGTGCTTTGTTGTATTTAATGTGTAATCGCCGTAAGGGGAACAGGGGTGGTATGGTTGTTTTCATTACATTCTTTATTTGCTGTTTGATTACCGGCTGTTTGTGAGTATGTGCGGGTCAGGTCAAGGCTGGATGCATCCCTGGAATCTCCACCATAAAAATAAATAAATCACCGTCTTCTCGATGGTGTGAAACTTAGCAGCACCAGACCACTACAGTGTTATTAATTTCTTCTTGCTGCTGATTGACTGCTGTCCTGTGACGCATCTCCAGCTGAGTGTTCTTGTGTTTTCCGTTTTGTTCTTCTTAATCCTTAAACCGCCGCAACCGGCTATAGTCGTTTCCCAGTGCCATTTGCCAGGAGGAGCCGAGTATATTTGGCGATGTACATTCATTGAGCAGCCAGCTCATGACCACTGCTGGCCCCTGCAGCACTGCAGCCTTACTGTCTCTGGGATTGAGCCGCTTCACTAGACTTGCCTGCCAGTATCAGCGTTTACCTTTGTGTGCTTGCATGCAGCCAATTCAAGCACAGTTGGCTTGGTGATTTACTGAATTTCATCAATGGTGTCAGTTGCACCTTGTACATATTGTTCCAGTAGTTTTTAAAATAGTTTTTACAGTTCATTGACAGTGTGTAAAATGATCAGTGTTGCAGTAATTGTGATGCTCTTTGCATGAAAAAAAATGTGTTCCATTAAAATTTCACTTTTTCTTTGTGAATTGTGACGTTTACTTAAAGTGCAGCAAAAAAGTATTTGGCGTCCAGGGATGCATTAACCCCCAAGTATGTGGCAGTTTAAGGGTTAAAGCCCCAAGATGCCGCCGAAACGCCCTGCACCTTCTAAGGCTTCTGGCAATGAAAACGCATGTGCATGAATTATAGTACATATAGTGTTAACATCGGTATTTTACATTCTAGCACTGCGGGTGACATATCAGTACAGTACTGTACAGTATGCAGGTTTACCTTTACATTCTTTTTTTAGGTAATGCATTAAGCTGAGTTTGAAATTAAATTAAAGTGTTTTGGAAGCATATTTAGGGTTTAAACTATAAAAATAGGCATTTTTTTAACCACATCCAAAATTCGCAGTTTTTCACAATTCGCAGGTGCTCTAGGAACAAACCCCCGCAAATTTCAAGGATGTACTGTATTTCAATTGGTATTTTTGTAATTAGTATGAGAACAAATGTCTCTATGAATTGCAGTATAGTTGCTGCATATGAACTAATTCAATTATGGAACCACTGGTATACAGTATGTGCCAGAAATACAGGCTATTATAATCGTTAACTACAAGCTGCAATATACATTACTGAGTTTGAAAGCACAGCATTCATATAAATCATTTCCAGTAATGTAACTAGGTAGCTATTTTTAATTTTTATTGATAAGCCAATGCTTTTCTATTAATAAATTTATTCTATTTTTAGAAAAGCATGTGAACTATAACCACATATCATATCTTGCACAGTAACAGCAGGAACATTTTACAGTCTTGTTCCTGGCTGGACTGCATTCATTGTGAGCTTTGCATGTTCTTCCTGGGTTCACCTGCTGTTCCTCCTACACACATGCTGCTGGGCAGACTAGTGACTTCAAACTGGTTCAGTGAAAATGAATGTGGGTGTAATGGAGAATATCTGGGTGTGTTTTTTTCCCTGTGCTTTGTGTTGCTGAAATAGATTCTGGCTTTCCTTAACCCTGACCAGGAGAATGCGACTTTTAAAGCTGATTGAACAGATGAATGGATTAGAGAGAAAAAAAGCTGACAAGTCAAAGAAATACATTACCGGTATATTCCAAGAGCTGAAATGAGAACCTTGCATATTCTGTATTGTATACCCAACATCAAATGTGTTTGATCAATATGAGATTCATATCAGCACTGTGGAAAAAAATCATTACAATTAAAAAAAACAGTAAATTCCACAGATTTGTCCTGTAATCTAATTGGGTCCTGAATTTTAAACGGTATATGATGAACTAATATGACAAACCAAAATAAGAACTAAGAAGCTATTGGATATATCAAGAATAAAGAGTAACAGAAGGTTACAAAAAGCTTATTAATGCTAAAATTGCTTTATTGTAGTGCTAGAAAGCACAAGCTACATACAAGCTTTTTCAGTGTTTGTGGCCATGGGTTATTAAAAAAGAATTTTCATTAACATAAATCATTACTTCTAATTTCATTGAAAGACTATTGTTCAGCTAAGCACTGAGAAAATGAATGAACATTAGTAGCTAAAAGGCCTGGCTGCACTTTTCACACTTCTGAAGTCCGCAGTCTGTATCCATGTTGGGATACCTTCTGCATGATGCTTGACATTTATTTTGTGTTTGTGTGTATTTTGATTTTTTCAGACTGGTTGCTTCCTGCAGTTCACAGACCTACTGTCAAAGATGATCTATGAAATACATTTTGCGGTTTAGATACCTTTTGTCATAATATGATAAATATTTCCACTTCAGGGAAAATTTCAAAGAAGGGTAAATTATCCGTGTAGATTCAGTGATTAGTTTTAGTGGTAAAATGTAGGTGTGCATTTTTTGCCGTGATAACTTCTAGCTTTTGGCTATGGAAACATAATTTTGAAAAGATCAACATTATCAGAGAGAGAAAGGTAGTATGGAAGATAGCCAACAGTGAGAAATAAACAACCCCCACACCAAGCTAAGGAAACTCCAATATCAGCTCCAAATTAAATTTCTGCTCAGTCCCTGAGAAGATGGGCATCAACACAGTCTGCTATATTAGGAAAAGTTGGAAGACACAAGTTTTTGAAAAAGTGGAAGCAGTGCATTTAGATTTTTGTTGTGCCCTTTTTCAAACATCATGGTTTTATTATTTTTTAATCAGGATAAACATGTTTTACAGTGACTGTTAATCCTTGGACTGAAGTGGAACTGCCTTTGATTTTCTTATGTGGATGAACTATGACACTGTAGTAAACAGGCCCTGCTATTAAATATACAAAGTGAAATAGCAGAGGAAATCAATAGCAGTTCTTTATCAGCCTATTGGGACCTCAGATTTCTGTGCTCCAAACAAACTAATTAAAAGTGTGGCTATATTTTGTTATATACTGTACAGGGTTTACCAACAAAATATAGGAGTATAACCTTTTTGTTAGACTTCAATTAAACATCAGTACCCTACCTCTATTTTTGTACAATCACAAGAAAATGTTTAGTAAGAAAAATAGTTGGGAAGGTGTGCAATAAGTAATTATCTTAAGAAAAAAAATGTAAGCATCATTGAATTCTTGGTGGATTTGCATGCTTCCTTTATATTTGTAGTGCTTTTTTCAGATATTTGGGGAGGGGGTTGCATTCTTTCTTTAAAGTCATATTATTCAGACTTCCTAGAGTTTACTGGTCTGTTTGCACACATTTTACACTTTTGTAAATAAATGGAGATTACTCTCCAACTGTGATTAAATCAAGTATTCTGCAAAGATCGTGGATAATCCAAATCCTCCTAAAGCAAATTAAAGACGTTAAGAACATGGCTTACATACTGCGCAATTGAATCTATCTTTATTTTTGTTCTATTTAGTGTAGTTGTGAACAGAGATACATATATTGAAGGGGCATGCCACATAGCTACTGGATACAGTACTATTCTGCTAACTCTATAGTGAGGAGTTTCTCTGCATCTTTGGGTGTTGTTTTTTTCTCCTATATTCCAAAGATGTGTCTATAAGATCAATAACTAATTCTGAATTGGTGCCATGTGGGAATGTGTGCATGAGTGGGCCTTGTGCAACATCCAACACTGGTGCTGCCTGGATAGGCTCTTACCCTAACTGAATTAAGCTAAATTTTAAAATATAAAATATGCTTGCTAACAGTTTGTCCATATATTAATATTTAAGTAATGTCAAGAAAAGATCTGTCAGCAAATAACTAAGGAGATAACATTTATATAAACTGTACAGTTTCTGACACTACTGCCAATCAGCAATTTCATCTTTTCTTTACAGGTTGTGGTTTCAGAATTCATCATGGGGTATGAGTAATCTGATTTCAGGCTTTTGTATAATTTATATGTTGCTATTCTTAAAGGTGAAATTATTCGAATAGTCAAAGTCATAAATATTGAAAGCTAAGCACAACCTGGGTGTGTTACCTTGAAGGAAATTAAGAGAAGAACACATTTGTGTGCAGTTGAAATTTGTACACATGGTTTTGGTAACTCTTTAGTTTAACTGCTTCAAAAAATGCATCTATTACTCATTTACTGTTATGTAACAGGACCATAACAAAGTCTTTTTTTGTGTTAGTAACACTCATAAAGAATCAGTAAAGTGGTTATTCATTTGTGCAATTTGATATACTAAAATAACATAACTTTGGAATGTTCAGAGGTGGCTTAAATGAGACATATTTCTCTTGATATTGCATACTTCGGTGTAAGACCTGTGAATCCTGTATATTAATAAGTCATTTTAGTAGCATATCAAAGGGTCTTAATATGCCACACTACACAGAGATGAACAAGCACTTTACTGATGCTTTGTACATGTAATAAAGACCAAAAGAAGTCTTTATGAAGGTCTTGTTAAGTAAGAGTAATAGATGCATTAGACATCAAATGAAAAGAGGAATGAGAACTTTAATGCCTTTACCATGTATCTGATTCAGTTTATGCTGTCTGTACTAATTTTAGTGTTATCCCACCTTGTGACCATTTACTAACCAGTACAATTACTGTGTTTGAATCTATGGTAACTTTTTATTCTGTGCCTTTAATTCTGTCACAACATCACACCCCTATACATTTGAGAAATCCCCCACTGTGCTTATTGATCTCTTATTGATCATTTACCTAATGAAATTCTCCTTTAGAAAGTTAATTAAGTGAAAATGTAAGTTTTTTATCAACAGATAATTGGTTAAAACATAGTACTTGCTTCCTTCTTCAATGTAATACATCACACAGTAATTTATAAAGCCCTACTAAAATAATACTGCTAGATTACATTTTTAGACAGTTTTGACCTAGGAGCTAGGATGTTACGCTCAAAGGATTCAGGTTCTGGCCCAGCCTTGGCCTTCTGCATAACCCTGAGCAAGTCATTTAACTTGTCTGCACCTTAGTATTAAAAAATAAATAAACAATGGCAGTTCATAGTGTGCAGCCTTGGGTAAAGACATCTGCCAAATAACCAATAATAATAATAACTTCTAATTATTCTGCAAGATGGAACACATTCACATGAATCATGCAAGTCATTAAAACAGTATAATCATGTTTAGCCAGAGGCATGTGAAACTGGTAAATTACTTTTCTTCATTGAAACTCAAGGTGGCCTCAGCCCCACATGCATAAGCATAACCATCCTTGCAAACATACACAGGTTTCCTGAACCTCTTCCCATAATGAATTGTTTCATTGGGACAGCAATTTGTCACTGGGACAAACTCACGTATAGTAGAGCAATTGAGAGTTGCAAAATAAACCTGTGGTTCTCAAAGTCTTTTGTCCAGTGACTAGTTTTTCAGAGTTAAACATAAGTCAGACTGCCTACAGTCAATACTTGGTACTTTGAATTAATTCTTCATTATAATTACGACATTTATTTATGCAAATAAAATACTAACATGCATATCCAATATGAGAGTCTGGGATTTCAGCCAGGGTTCTACGGCTCCATGGAATTAAAGCTTTTGCCTTTGGTAGGGAAAACTAATCAGGCTGACATCATGGTGGATTTAAAATCTACACAGTGGTAGCAATTGAATGGATGGGAGTGAGATGAGAGACATGATTGCTATACACAAGCAGGAGGGAAGTGTAAAATAGTGGAATAAATGTTAATTTTTACAAAAACAATGGACATAAAACTCCAGAGGTTGTTCTATTACAGCAGGAAGGTT
Source organism: Erpetoichthys calabaricus (assembly GCF_900747795.2). NCBI lineage: Eukaryota > Metazoa > Chordata > Cladistia > Polypteriformes > Polypteridae > Erpetoichthys > Erpetoichthys calabaricus. Next base: position 261,607,267 of record NC_041394.2, on the reverse strand, counting down.
CCTTAGGAGCACAGAAGTTCAATTATAATGCAATAAATAAATAATTCATCCATATGCTGTAAATGAATGAATATTCTTGAACATAGTTTCTCATCTTCATGATTTTTATTATATTTTTGAATTATATGAACTTATAAAATATTGCAAAGAATTAAGTGAAAACATGTTCATGGTAATATACAGCTGTCATAACATCATAAATTAAAACATGAAGCACAGAAGATGAGTGGTTTGACAGATGACAGAATGAGGAGAGTGGGCAGTATGCCTGAGGAAGAAACTGCAAAACCTTTGAAGATGTGATGAATACGGTGAATGGCAGTATGATGTTCATGCTGTGACATGGGCTGATAAGTGAGGAGTTTATTTGAGTGAATGGAAAGCATGTTTAATTCTGAAATTGCATAAGTCCATGACAGGTGAAGGGATGTATGTCAATTTAAATGACACTGCTCAATTTGTGGACTGCACTTTCACAATTGCATACAGTTTCTTCACAGATAGGATGAAATTAGACCTCGTAACGACAAGGCAGAAGCATTAACCAATGTGCCACCATGCTTCCCCACTTATATATGTAAACTCTAGTATGTAGTTCAGCTATAAATATGTCTTATTTTTATCATGAAAGATTTAGCTATTTCTTAAGATGTGTTTCATCTTATGGCTTCAGATATTGTCTGTAAGAAAATAAGCTGTTACATGTGATTATGGTAATTTAATAATGTTGGAGCTTGTTGCATAGCAACTTGTTAGTTCTAACTTAAAAACAACATTATTTCTTGTACTGCGATTAGGTTGCCAGATTGATTATATCTTTGAATAAAATGTTGAATCCCATTGTATGTGATTTGTTTTGCTAAGCTGCTGCATGTTTGAGGATCAAAAGAGGTTTAATGCATGCTTTTTTAATTTGATACCTGCCAGCACTACAGCATATTTAATAAGTGCATTAAAAAATAAATTACAGATTGTGTATTCTGAATATAAAGTCAGGTTTTCTTTCTTCCATTCTGGTGTGAAATTCACTACTCAAGGCCTTTGGAATGTGTTACGGTCTTCTGTTTTTCATGGACTGGATAATAATTACAGCTCTGAGGACTGTCATGGCCAAATGGTTCCTGACTTTTTTCTTCTTTGTGAAAGTTAAACTTTGTCCAATTTTAAGTCTCAAGATTGGATCAAGTTCATCTTTCTATTCTCAGTTTGTATGGTATGATTTAATTAGAAGTGAAATAGCCCGTGTTCAATAAAACAGATAACTGAGTTGCTTGCTTCTGATTCTGATACTGTAGCAATGTTACTTTCAGCCCAATGTGTGATAAATTCAATTTTAACAGCAAATGAGTTGTTGTGTAATTTTAACATTTCTTAAAGTTTAGCTCCCCTACTCCAGAAATATTGGCTGACACTGCCAACAGTATGATACAGCAATTGGCTAGCACTTAAGATGCAGGATGAGCACTTGGAAACCATCATGATGCCTTTACAGAAATTTGGAAATACTGCAATATACAGTACAGCATTGCATATCCTTTCATCCTTTGCTGAACCCCCTCAGTTCATTTTAGGGTCACAGGAAGCGATTCTGAACACAAGACAGGAACCAGCCCTCAGAAGTGTGGCAGTGTTTTTGGCTGTTATAATGCTTAAGACTTGTACTGTAATGTTCCAGTTTTTCCTTGTCAGATCATAAAGCCTTGAGGTGGCTGACTAAGGCATGACACAATCCAAGCAGGATGTAAGATGTCTTGTTACTCTGTGTTATACAGCTGGTCAGCTACAGTATGAGACTTAACTGACATGCAGCATTGCTGACTGCTGGTTACTCAAGCTTGGAGTGCATTTGGGGTTGACGTTGGTTTGTAGTGACCAATGACCTCACTGTGTAGTTGCCTAGTTTTAAGGGACATCCTGATCTGTGGGATTGAGTGACACTTCTTAGTTAATGATGCAACTGTGTTCAAAAGGATCATCAAAGACACTGTCATTCTGCTTAATCACTGTTCAATCCTAATTTGTTTAGATTGCATTTTGTTTCTTTGAAGTTCACTGCATGACTAATATATATCACATAAATCGGTGTATCTCTCCTGGTAATAAAGTATTTACATGTATTATCAAAACTGGAGTAGTAGGGTGTTGTACCGTATTGGCCATAATGGATGCAATGAGAAGTCATGCAAAATGACACTTGTTATTGACTAACTGAACAGATTACAATGTGCAAGCTTTCGAGGCAAGCTGCCTCAGAAACTTGCATATTGTCATCGGTTCAGTTAGTCAATAAAAGGTATCATTTTGCTTGACTTCTCATTATCAAAACTGGGTAATTCATTTCATGAATCAACCCCAGACAGGGTGCCAAAGTGGTTTAGAGTCACAGATTCATGTAAGACATGCATCTTTGGGGGTAGTACCCAGAGGAAAAACCACATTGACACTAGTAGTGAGAGTTGCCAAGGAGTCCACAGTGTAATAGTATCCTGATGCTTCAGTCGGAAATAATTGACATTAGAATATTTAAATTGTATAAATGTGCACTTAAAAATCTGCATGTAGATTGCCATGAGGTATTTGTAGACCATTAACATGATATTTTTCAGTAAATTGTTACATTTTTATGCACAAGCAAAATATCTTTAACACCATTCAGTTCTCAAATACTTATCAAAGATCTATGTTAACTAAATGTGTAAACGTGTGAAGAGATTTCCTATTATTTCTTCTATGTTTCTTTGATTGCATCAGTTTTTACATTGTGATTTCTTTATAAATTAGCCTTCATGTACTCCCGTCACCTGGAGTTGAAGAGATGTTCCTAGTTTGTAGTTTTCTGGAGTTTCTGAAAATGCTTTCAAACTGTAGATTTCATATGAAGTTCTTCACTGTAATATTGTGAAAACTAAAATGAATTCAAACATATGACATGGGCAGTAAATCCACTGCAGTGCTAAAGTTTGCTGTACACTATATGTCTGAATGTAAAACACACTTGCTAATGTTTACAACGTACTATTTAATGGAATGCATTTTGTTAGGCATGTACTAGTTAATTGCCTCATTCCAGCAGATGATAAACCATAAACATTAAAACAACTGCACAGATTTGATCACTTGTAAAAAAATATAAGAATTAAGGGGGGAAAAGTTAAATCTAAAAACTTGGCTTCAGTGTATCAGTGATATATCACAATTGCAAATTCTGTAATATTCAATTGTATTGATTTTCCCACCTCTAATAAACCTGCAAATTACACAAAGACAGGTTTGAATTTGGAGCAGACATGAAAATAAGTGATCTATTGTTGTAGCACTCAAATGAGCAAAATCCAAGCAATTTTTATGACTTCTTTAAAAAATATGTGTATTTGTCCTGTATATGTTTGGTTAAATATTGTATTTTTAGTTTTCATTATTTTTGTATCTGTTAGTTACTTCAATCATTATATCATTCAGCCTGACCTTTTAGTGCACTATTTTTAAAGACTATCCCATGAGCACAAGGGCAGATGCCAGGGACGAAAGCCAACTGGTGTGCCAGTCTATCACAGGGCACACTCATACACACATATGTACACTTACTCAACCTTTCAAAAATCGCTATGTACATTATTTCTTTGTAAATTTGAAAGAAGTACCAATTTCTATAGCGTGTGAAAGTTTATTTATCATCTGTAATTTTTTTCCTCAGTGAGTGAATGTGGATGGCTTAGTGTACCCTCTGATGTATAGGCATCCCAGCTGGAGGATTCCTGCCATTCAACCCATATATAAATCAAAGTGTAGAAAGTGTTTTTAAATTGTCTGAAATGATGAACAGTTTTTGCTTTAGTTTATTTTTCCACCTGTGCTGTTTGTTTTTTTTTTTCTGTTATTCATAGTGTATGCATCTGCTTTGCTTCTTAAATCAAAGTTCTTTTCATTATAATCTAGTTTTAAAGTAACAATCGAGCACAATTTCTTTTGACTGCTTGGTACTTTTGCGATTTTTATATCCCTAATATTTTCTTCAATATTGAACTCACACTTACTAGAGCTGCTTGCTTCAAGGATTACATTTTCTGTTTATTAAAGAATTACACTAGCTTATTTAGCTTGTATATATATATATATATATATATATATATATACAGTATAATATATATGTATATATATATACAGTATATATATATATATATATTGCCACGGATGAGCGGGGACACTGCCCGGCCAGGACGCCTGGACAGTCCCCGAGTTGGATGATACTTCTCCTCGGCCACAAGAGGGCAGCCGCCCAGGCCTAATTGGAGGCCACAGGAATGAAGCCAGGACACTCACCACTGTGAGAAGACGTGGCCACCGCCAGGGGGCGCCCGGACAGTTAGGGAGTCCTGGATGGCAGCACTTCCGCCACACCAGGAAGTGCTGCCGGAAGTAATCCCAAGGGCACCCGGTGTGCTTCCAGGTGCTCTCCTGACACTTCCACCACACCAGGCCCTTCCAGGTCATAATAAAAGGGGCCGCCTCCCTCCACTAAGAGAGCCAGAGTTGGCAGGAAGAAGACGAAGCTTGTGAGGAGGGCGAGAGGAGGTCGAAGGTGAAAGAGAAGAAGAAGAAGAGAGAAAGAGAGAGGAGGTTGAAGGTGAGAAGAGAAGAAGAAGAGAAAAAGAGAAAGAGAAGAAGAAAGAGTTGGTGAAGGAAGGCATTGTGGTGCTGAAAGAAAATAAAAGAAGTGTGTTTGGACATTCTGGTGTCTGCACCTCCGTGCGTTCAAGATGGACCTTCCTAGGGTTTCTGCCACCACAAAATTGTTTTTTAAATGCAGGTTCCGGTCCACTTGGACGAACCGGGATCCAAATGACTACGCCAATGTAGCAGTAGAAGCGTTGCTCCGCCTCTCGAACCCTCAGGTACCACTCCAGACACCGGATAAAAGTCCAAGACTCTTTTATTGTATCACAATACTGTGCACAAAGCACTCTCCACACCACACTACTCTTATATAATACAATACTACTCTCAATACTCACTCCTCCTCTCCCAGACACTTAGCCACCCTACCTCCCAGCTCAGCTCAGTGTCTGGGCTTTCCCACAGTCCTTTTATACACCCTGACCCGGAGGTGTTCCTGTCCAACAGTCCACAGTTCCTTATTCCTTCCGGGTCAGGGTAAACAGTCCTTTTCCTCAACCCGGGAGCACATCGTCTCTTCCTGTCACGTGATGATGACGTACCCCCGGGTTATAGGGCACATAAGAGCCCACGAGCCCCCCTACAGCGACGCCTGGTGGCCCCCAAGGTATCCAGCAGGGCTATGTGTAGAAACTACATAGTCCATGAGGCCCTGCTGGAATTCGGGGCACGTCTATGCTGTTGGGAGAGCTCCTCCTGGTGGCCTGGGGGTGAGGGCCGGAATGGGCAAGTGGCAATCCACCACAATATATATATATATATAAGATATGGTGCTAGAAATAGCTGTGTGTTTCGGGCAGTCTCTCAACTTAGACAATGCCCTGTTCAGTGAGTGCCATCATACTGTATTTGTCTTGTTAGTTTTTAAAAGGTGTTTGGGCTTTATACTCGTGCTGTTTCCCTTCACACCGATGAACAAAAATGCAAAAAAAAAATAATTATAAGATACTTCTTAATTGAAGGAATCAGTTGCATATACTGTACTTGTACTTAAGATGGTTACAGAGCACATTCCTGAATTGTGGGTTCAAATTCCTAATGTTTGCTGTCGGTGTGGAGCTTCCAATATGTCTCAATGTTGTGTTAATTTTGTTAGTTTCTCTTAAGTGCCCATGTAATTTGAAAGAGCATTGTCATAGTAAGAGTAAGTGGATAGAAGTACCCCATCAAACACAAGCATTCATGGTAGCTTTCTGCATTGTGATGCCAGGATAGACTTTAGCTCTCCATACAACCTTGAAATGGAATTTAAAAGAGTTAGAGAATTTATCCAATACATGATTGTTAATAACTATATCCAAAGGTGAAGAGATACTTCTAGTAAAACCAAATAATGTTTTTTAGAAAGGTTGTTTTTTACACTTTTAAAGTTGAAATCCAGTGGGTATCATTGCCATTGTTGGCATCCTGTGTAAAGACAGGTTCAAGTCATTACCTTTCCCAGGTATCTTAATCCATATATGTTCATTTTATATACTGTAGTACATGTATGAATTGAGATATTAAACAATCAAACAATAGTGAGCACACTCAAAATTCATATATTTTAATTTGTTTTAAAAGTAAACCGTTACATATATTTCACAGTATTCTGCACCATTGTCTTAATATGGCAAGATTTTGTTAATTTAAAGACTATGTTTGTTTGATAGTGATCATTTATATAGTAGATAGTATGCTAAGGGTCTTTACCAGTGAATACACTGTTATAGTAGAGACTGCCCTTTTTGTGTCTGGCCTCAAAGGAATTGCCAGAGAATCAAAATATGTGTATTTCTTTTAACTAGTGATAGACAGAGAGAGAAAAACCTCAAAGAACAAAGCAAAGACAAAAGGCAAAAAAAAACAGCCTTGGTCTTCTTCTTCCCTCCATCTGAGTCTTCACTGTAACTCTTTTTCTAAGTTCAGAATCAACCAGCCCTCATGCTTCAAGTAGCTTTAAACTCACTCCAGGGCAGCCTTCCAATAAAGCCCTACAGTCATATTCTGTGTTGGGTTGGGCCTTCTTTAGCTATAGCAATACAAGACTAGAACTTCCAAAGTGACTTCTGATATACCTGAAAGTCTAAGCCCTGAGTTGCTCTTAAATAGCTGGGTCTCTCAGTAGGTTATGAACTGCTTGCCTTAAAAGAATAGCATTATATTTGGTGACGATCTGCTGCATCTAATGATGTGAAGATCTTCTGCCAGTTCTCACAAACTGTGTCAACATGTGTCAACATTGGACCATACACTGTGCTCTATCTACCAGAAAGTGTTTTGCTGCTGTCATACCACTGGTTAGGATTATTTTGGTGCATCTAACACAGTTGCTTGCCTGACTCAGCCCCTAGCACTGTACCACAGTGATACTAGCATCCACCAGTATATAATGAATAAACATGTGTTGGATACCAGCATCTACCGGTATATAATGAATAAACGTGTGTTGGTTAGCCGGGACTTGGAGTTTAGCACAGCCCTGTTGGGTTTCGTGGGGGCTGCCAGGGGGAGCAGCACAGCCCTATAATGGACTTCCACCACACCTGGGAGTGATTCCAGGTAATACTAATGAGCTACCTGGAGCACTCCCAGGAGTTGAATAAAAGGAGCTGCCTCACTCCATTCGAGGAGCCAGAGTCAGGAGGAGGTGGATGAAGCTTGCTGAAGAGGATTGGAGGTGGAAGGACTGGGAAAAGTAACAGGCTGGCAAAGAGAAGGGACTGTGCTTACTTTGCTATACTGTGCTGTGGTTATTGTGTTGCTGTGGGGAGCAAAGGATGCGTCCCCAGATGTTAATAAACTGTGTGCTGTGTGGTAAACTTGTGTCTCACCCTGTCTATGTCAGGATTTGGGTGGCTGTACGTGCCCCAGTGATTCACAGTGGGTTAAAGCACTAGGCTACACTGCTTCAACACTGTGTTATTTTTTCAGATTGCAAAATTTATAATTTTATTGCCAATTTTACAAAATGAAATTACAGTAGAAAAAATAGAGAAGAACTGAAGTTTGTCCTTGAGCTTCTACATAGTCATTATTGTCGTGACCCATTTTTCTAAACCACTGCAATTTCTAATGTCAATCCAGACAAATAAAAGATTATTGTAATTAGCAACTTAAGGCCTCCATGATTTGGCATCCCTTATATTATGGAACCTTTCTGTGCCAAATTGTATCCTTAATAACATAATATAACATTCTCAGACATGCTGAGTACAGTTCTTGGTCTTGGGGGTCCAGAGCTTAGCCTGGTAGCACTGGGGACCAAGTCAGAAACAGTCTGGAACAGGCTGCACACACCCACATGGCAGGCTCAGTTATGTAACACACTCTCAAACCCCTGGTGGTATTAGTAAAGATGAGAATTAAAATAAAACTGAGTGCCATTATGAACAATGTTGCATATCCTCTCTCTGACTCACTAACACCGAGTGCTTTCAACCAAAAAATTATTCAGCAGAAGTGTGTCAAGAAACGCTACTGGGGTCTCCTTTATACCAACAACAATATGCCTGCATAATGTTTCACTGTGACTGGGACTACCCTGTCACAATTTTTCTTTCTTTTTCTTTTTCTTTCTTTCCATTCATTTTGGTGTGTGTTTAGACCATACTATCTATCTATCTATCTATCTATCTATCTATCTATCTATCTATCTATCTATCTATCTATCTATCTATCTATCTATCTATCTATCTGGACTTGTAAATTAAACCAACACACATGTCTTTGGGGATATATGAAAATGTTCTTCAGTATCACTGTCATTTTCTTTCTCTATTCTGTAATTTAAATTGTGCTGTGGTAGGAAAAGAAACTTTTTCTCAAATGGAAATTAACATTATAAATCCTTGCGGGTTCAATAGCATTTCTAAGAATATCACCCAGTCTTTTTCACGCAATCATTTGTTTGGATTATTTAATTCTGCTATGGTTGCTATGTCAAAAACATGTCTGATTCGGAAGCCCTGACAAATGATTTGTTTTAATTTGATTACTACTTCATTCAGCTATAAAACGTATACTGTGATATTTTTGCTTGTATACTGTTTAAGAGGCATTGCTGTGGGCTAAGTCTGAAACAGATGGCAGTTCTGTATATTATTTAGAATCTCCACGATCTGCTAATGAGCTTGCCTTCCAGCCTACTTACAGTTGGTTCTCTTTAGGAGTCACAGTTGTAAGGAGATTTCCTAGGCATTTTTTTTTTATCTTTGGCCACATTAAGGAGAAAATAAATCCAGAATTTATCTCCAAGTTTTATTTTTATTGCTTGTTTAAACTTTAGTTTTAAACTGGTATACTTTAAAATAGGGGCATTCCACTTTGTATGCAGAGTTGCTTATGCATATTTGCTTTATGAATATTTAGCACAAGCTAGGGTACCATTCTTTAGGGAAATTTGACTTCCTTTTCATCTGACTTATTGAAGAAAAATTTCATGTTTGCTTCTTTGTGGTAGAAACAGCATAAAATCAGAATTGCTCTACTGGGCTCAAACTGTTGAACTATTTATTGTTACGTTAAGTCATCTGAAAATAAGGGAGTATGCTGGATTAAACTTACTGCAGTATACAGTATAATGTAGCTTTGGGATTCTATTTCTATAGACAGATTCCTTAAATAATAAGGTAAAGAAAACACTTGGCTAAGGCCTTATACTGTATTTTTTTGGCTGATACAGGATATTGCATCACCATATGATCCATTTACCAAGTATCATAAAAAAGATCTCATGAAGCTATTTTGAAATGAAAGAATGAATAATTGGCATTTATTTGCTTTTCTAGTTGGTAGAAACCTAGAAGAGATGTTGCCCTAATCCAGTATTCAGATGGATTAGAGTTTCATTTACAATGCAGTTTCCCATTTTTTTGTAATTATCATAATAAATATTAAATGTTTCTACATTTTTGCAACAAAGAATTAACTTTTCTGTTTTTTTCCATGGCCCATCAGAACAAGATGATGTTCTCAACTTTTTTCATATCACGATTGTTATTTGGCATATAGGTTGTTATGGTATATACAAAGGTATATTCACATACTTGACATGAAAAAATTGAATTATCACAGGACACTGTTTTCTTTAGGGCGGCACGGTGGTGCAGTGGTAGCGCTGCTGTCTCGCAGTAAGGAGACCTGGGTTTGCTTCCCGGGTCCTCCCTGCGTGGAGTTTGCATGTTCTCCCCGTGTCTGTATGGGTTTCCTCCGGGCACTCCGGTTTCCTCCCACAGTCCAAAGACATGCAGGTTAGGTGTATTGGCGATTCTAAATTGTCTCTAGTGTGTGTGTGTGCCCTGCGGTGGGCTGGCACCCTGCCCGGGGATTTGTTCCTGCCTTGCGCCCTGTGTTGGCTGGGATTGGCTCCAGCGGACCCCCGTGGCCCTGTAGTTAGGATACAGCGGGTTGGATAATGACTGACTGACACTGCTTTCTTTAAAATGCCAAATAATAACTAATAATAACCAAAGTTCTGTATGAAGAGCTGTTTAAGCTTAGAATCTTAGAAGTGATTAAGGTAAAACAAATTCACTGTGGTCAACAATCAGACAAGTGGTAAAAATAGCCCTACTAATGCTTCGATTAAGATGCCTTTAATTGTTTTCTGCAATGTTTACAGAGCATTGTTGCAGATGTTGCTAACAAATTATGAGACTAGTTGTTAATTATTTTTCAACACCAGGCAACATTTCATGGTGACACCAAGCATCATGAAATCCTTGAGCAGTCAGTCCAGTATGAAAACTAGGGCCACAGGGACTCATCTGAGCTGCATGTTCTTCCATACACCAGTTTAACCTAACATTTACCTTTGGATTTAGGATAAAACTGGAATACTTAAAAACCGTCAGTGAACATATAAACACTGCATGGAAAATGCCTACACCAGGATTTTAGCCCAGCACTCCATATTGACATTATTAATGTCATGTTAGCAAGTTAATGTTGTTAGAATATCATTTAATTTGATTGTTACATGTGTTTCCACCTTGTATTGTGTCCGTAATCTGGTGAAGGGACATGCTTGCCTATGATCCTTAGAGCATTTTGATTTTGATAGGTTTACTTTTAACAAATTGAGCTACTAGATGAGCCAGATGGGAGTCAGGACGTGACAGGTGTGAGGAAGACAAATTTGGACTTTAGCAATGAAATCACTTGGTAATGAAAATTAGTTTTTAGGATTTGGATGTCTCACTGATGGCAGGAAATTAGAAGGAACCTGTGTTTGCAAGTGGACCACAGTTGGCAAAACAGAGTTGGACTCACTTGTGCTCATATAGCTTTAGAGATGTAAAAAATCCTTTTCTATGGAAATATGCCACTTCCTTGTATAGATGGAGTATGTACAATAATTAGGAGAGACTTTCATGTCAATATGAATTCAAGTTCTAGACAGAGAGGAACTTTGTTTTTTATGCTTATTTCAGCTACGAAGTTTGTGTCGATTGCAACCTAAATCAGAAGTTTAAAAGACTTAAGCAGCCACTTTGGTTCCTGTTTATTTGAAGGGCAGGTGAAAATGTCATGATACATTTTCTTGCCATTTGAGAGGGAATCCAGAGTTTCTTCTTTGAGTGACCAGTACCTTCTGTTTCCCTGGTCACCATCTTTACTATAGGCTTATAATGAAGGAGGTATGGCTAGGGATATGGTTCTCCCACGTTGAGTGTAACTGCCCAGCAGATTGTATAGGAATGTGGGGCTCAGGAAGAGAATGTCCACTGCATGCAGCTCCGAGCTACAGCCAAAAATGGGAGATGGGGGAATTCACCTGTTTCTCAGTGCAATGTGAGCAGCTCATGAGTGTACCTTTAGAATCCAGATTTTCTGGTTTGTGTACCAGGTAAAACACTAGTGTCAGTCACCTAGGGACGGATCTATCATCAGGGCTTTCTGGGTTAATGCCCAGAGGCCTATGATGGTAAGGGGTCTTTTTTCCAATCTCCCCTACATGCCCAGCTCAATGAAATGACAGAGTATCCGTGGGCCCAAATGATCAAGGTGATCCCCCCTTAACAAAATGATTCAGTATCTGCATCCTGCTGAAATTACTTTACTTGATTAAACAATTGAGTATCCACACACCGCCAACATGGCCAAGGGGACCATCCGACTAATAAAGCAATCAAGTCTCATGCCATAATCAAAACCATGAAATACCACACTGAATTAAACAACATAGAGCCCACATACTACACTGTTAAAACTATTATCAGCTCTCTATTAAGGAGCTACATCACCCAGTATGCTATGGTGGTCTTAATCCATCCTTGCAGTCACCAGAAAGAAAGTTTTAGGAATGAGACAATGTAGTTTTTATATTTTCTAAGGACTGAATAAGCTAACAGTTTAGCTTAAAATATTCCACATAAACGAAGATCTGTAGGTACATTTGTGATGTTAAGTAATGCCAGTCTTGTGAATTCTACTGCAGTCTTTATCATGAACATACAATAGTTCTAAATTGCTATACTGAAGACACAAAGAGAGAGGTTTAGGAGCACACGCTGATACAGCACATTGCCGCACCCACCACCTGACAAACCAACTCAGGAACCCAGATTAGGACCCGAGTGCAGCTATGCAATTGGTGACACCTCAGCACCACACTAGTTCAGATGGAGTGGAACAGTGGGAGGTTTTTATGGTGGTTGGAGTGCCAATTCTGCCACAAACCCCCAGGTTTTTCCCTGCAGGTTGGAGAGCCTACATGCAGGGCAGGATGCAGATTAACGTCATACCCAGGATGGAGCAATTGCAGGTTAAGGGCCTTGCTCAAGGCCCCAGCGAAGTAGAGCCATTTTGGTGTTTATGGGTTTCAAACCGGCAACCTTCCGATTGCCAATGCAAATCCCCAGCCTCAGAGCCATCACTTGGCCCCACAAGACACAAAGCAAAGCATATTTCTGTTTTGTGCAATAATACAACATATTCATATGATTCAATGCCTCAGTATACTCTGATAGTTTATAAAAAATCAAAATAAAAGCAAAACAAAGGTGACTAGCACATGAGGTGTTTACACAGGTTACTATAACCAGTGCCAGTCTGAAGAAACACATTAAATTAGTTGGAAGCTTTTGTGCCATGTTTTTCTTAATCGGTTTTCCTCCTGACTGCTAGCCTTTACAGGTGTATATTGTTTGAAATATTTGATGTTTTTCTGTGCATAGCTTGATTTTGCGTGGGCAGGTCTGATCACGACTGCAGTTGTAAAAGTATTTGCATTGCATGGTGGTGAGAATACAGCCTCTGTGAACATCTCTGACCGTGTGTGATTCTACACAGTGTTGCTTTTATTTCTAACCTGGTGTTTCTAGTGATGAAACATGCAACATTTTGTAATGGCATTGTACTTGTTTTAAACTTACAGAATTTTGTTAATTTTATTGTTATACTGAACACTTTGTACTGTAGTTTTTAAGTTTTAACTTGTTATTCTCTTAGATCCAATATTCCAGTGGAACCTCGGGTCACGAACGTCTCGGAACACGTACAAATCGGGTTACAACCAAAACGTTCGCCAAACTTTTGCATCTGTTCACAACCACACACTCGGATGATGAACAAGCCGGTTTCCCTTCCGGTTCGTAACACGCCGATGATTTCTGCACGTGTTCAGTCTCTCCCTGTGCATTCGTTGTGAACTCTTTGTGCTCTATTTCGTTTCCCTTCCAGTTCGTACGCGCCGGTTATTTATGCCTGTGTTCAGTGTCTCCCTGTACAGTGTTCTCGGTCAGATGTGCATCGCGCAGAGGGACTTTGTGGTATAGCGGGTCCACAGCTCACATCAAGAGGCCAGTTTTAAATAAATAATCGCCGCGCTTGCAGCTTAGCGAGGGGGCGTGGTGGTTGAGTGGCTGAAGCAGTTCCAGAGGAATTCATGGTGTGGGCGTTTCTCATCTAAGTGCACAGGTGGGAAACCATCCATATCCGCAATTTGTCCCGGGGCTGCTGATTGCTACAGCTGCTACGTCCTCTTCATAAATAGAAGCACGAGGCGGCTAAAGGGAGGAAAAAGAAAAGAAAGACGGAGGTTGCGGAGTGAGGAAGTAAACAGGAAGCAGTGTGGAAAGAACCGGTGTGAGCGAGCGAGCGCGCGCGTGCTCACAGGCAGGCAGCTGGACAGTGAGCCCAAGCAGGGGTGTTTGGCTGACACTCAGTGGGGCAGAATGAAGCGGTCTCTCCAGCTGAGCAATCAAGGAGCTGGAGTGACCAGAAGAAGAACGACTGGCCGCGTAAGGGAGTCGTGAGGCTTGGGCGGTGAATTCCCTGACTGGGCGTCCTGGTCGCCAGGGAAGCCAAGTCTTGGTCTGGAGAGTGCGCGACTGAAGCCAGGGATTGGGAGGCATCAAGACCAGAAGGAAGAAGGAAGGACAGCTGCAGGTAGAGTGGCTCACCTGTTGCGAGGCCTGGATAGGGAGCGAGATGGGAGCATGCAGCGAACCCGCATCGTCACAGACTTTACCTCAAAACTGTAATCTCCTCTCCATCCAGTTCCTCCTCACTTCCTTCATGCCAGAACTCGACTCATGCAAGGTTGGTTTTCTTGGTTGTTTATGGTTAGTTTTTGTATAAATTAAGGATTTTTCTAATGTTCATTTTTTTCACTGTGCTTAAAACTCATTATAAAAAAGTGTTTACAGCGAGCGGTTCTTAAGGCTATAGCGTGAACTCTTGCAATGTTAGTTTTCTCTGTTCAAGGTTTTCTCAGTGTTATTCAATGTTTTTACATTTAGTTTACTATTACACTGTGCATTCGATGGTATAATAATTAACTATTTTTGCGCTTAAAAATCTTTAAAAAAATATTTACATACAGTTCGTACTGTCCGGAACGGATTAATTGTATTTACATACAATCCTATGGGGGAAATTACTTCGGGTCACGACCAAATCGGGTTTCGACCAGAGTTTTGGAACGAATTATGGTCGTGACCCGAGGTTCCACTGTATTTGGGATTTCCTCTCTTAGTTTGTTTGAGAAGCCACTCTGTACAAACACAAAAAAGATGTTTGTGTTTGTACTTTTACATTTTGGTACAGTGTTTTGTTTGATAGATACAGCCTTAAACCACAGGATTACCAGGGCAATTCCACCTTGCTATGCCAAACCTGAGCAAGTCTCTTAAACTGCCTTTGCTCCAGTTATGAAATAAATACAAGTAAACAGTTATAATAAATACTGCTCTTGTAAGTCACCTTGAGATAAAGGCATCAGCTAAATATATAATGACAAGCTGGTCTGCTTCATGATAAATCAAGGACTAGTAGTGTAGCATTTAAATCTTAAGTGCTGAAGAATCAGCTAATTTAAATGAATTGCCCAGGCAGTGGAAGTATATTTCATTTAAACTGTAGCTGAAGGATGGACAGAAATTGGATTATATTATATAGATAGTAATTAATGCAATAGTATGGCTTTTGTAGCTTTGTAACAGTAAGATACAGAACAATAA
Organism: Erpetoichthys calabaricus; assembly: GCF_900747795.2. Taxonomy (NCBI): domain Eukaryota; kingdom Metazoa; phylum Chordata; class Cladistia; order Polypteriformes; family Polypteridae; genus Erpetoichthys; species Erpetoichthys calabaricus. The sequence goes on along the minus strand of NC_041394.2, from coordinate 261,592,148 downwards.
AATGCAGAATCTGCACCTTCATCCATGCCCAATTTGTAACATTAAAATAGCAAAATTTGTTCAGTTTCTCCCAAACAGCTTTCTTCCATTACTGACTTTACTCTGCAGCATCTAGTAACCATTGCTGTCAGACTACCCTTCACACAAATTCTAGCAGCCCGTGTGCAAAACGGTTTCTTTTAACATTTTAACATTTTTAGAGCACAACAGTACAACAGTTCATGTCACCTTCCATTTGGTCTTTGTCCATCAAGGCTGAGTTGTGCACGAAAGAAGTGCTGCACCCCATTCTGATTTTTAAAGAAGCCTGTGCTAATTGAATAGATAAACTTGTACAAACTGAGTGTGTAAGTGAGTCATTTACAATACTATAATAAGATCAACAAACACAGGAATTGAAACACTTGGATAGTACTGATTGATGAATGGAGGGAGCATTCTCTAAGGGAGAAGAAAACCAGTACAGAGCTGAAGGAAAGAGCTGGTGTGGTGACAGTCCTATGTGTGGAGTCCTGTAGACCAACAACATTAGATGGTTAAAGGATGTGGCATAACTGACATGAAAGGGAGTATTTAAAGGATAAATAATTTGGCCAGTACATTGTTTTATAAAAGATGCTTTATAAATAAAGTCTTTATTAGTGGTGTTAGTGAAAAAATCTTTTTCTGCACTGAACACAGAGCTGAATGAAAGATGATGCCATAGGAACAAGCCTTGAATAAAATACATAGAAATCCACTGAAAAGAAAGTTGTTTGGCCTGAGCACCATTATAATATCTTCAGTAAGAATTTCTTTGGTGACTGCAGACACATTTAACTGGAATACGTTATAAATGATAACTGACAGTGCTGGACATTGAAGGTAAATAATTAGCTGCATCTCTTCCAAGTGCTTCTGAGATTTGCATAAATTAGCACCTTATCTTAAGCTAATTTAACATATCTCCAAACAGTTTTTGTTTGCAACATGAAAAAACACAATTTTTATGAATATTGACGCATTGCACTAAAGCCATTGTTCTATGCCAGCTGCTACTGCATTTCCTTGTGTAGACCAAAAGCTGCATGTACATGATTGTGCCCAAATCAAAAAATATGAATGATTAACTAATAATAGGAAGCTAAATATGAGAAAAGATTCTGCCTGTGCCTGTGTATCATTTTTGACATGACTGGCACCGTTCATTCTGTCCTTTTAAGCCAGTGGTATGTAGTGGAAGTCCCATGAAGCTTGGTGGTGCCTTTAGCCTTTGTATCATTTAATTTGAAAATGTCTCTGGCAAATGACTGGATGATTTGCAGAGTTTCTGCCAGATTGACAGAGGTGCCTTTTATATATATGGTATATATGAAGTGATTCAGGGTTATGGAGGAGTTAGTAAGCACAAGGCAGGAAACAGTTCAGGACAGAGTGCCAGTCCATCACAGGGCCCATTCACACTGACATCCACACACACCCATCCCCACACCAGCTTGGAATTGACTAATATCTACCCCGAAAGTCTTAGGGGATAAGGGAGGACAGTCAGAGTACCTGGAGGAAACCCCACATAGACTCACATGCAGACAGGATGCAATCCTCATACAGACAAGATACAGCATGGCATATGGAAATAAGATGCTGGATCTATAAGGCAACAACTGTGACACCTTGGTGTCATGTATTAGTATCTTGAAGGTGGTTCATTGACAAAAACACACAAAGTAAGTAAACAATGAAAGAGTCAATAAATAAAACAATGAAACAAAATAATTGAATAAATCCAAAGATTCTTGGGTAGGGGTACCTTTTTCACTCTGTTTACCCCGTGGCAACTTTTTAAAAGTAGATTCATCCCTATTCTGTTTTGTTCAGTATTTTGAGTTTATACTTCTAGTATAATAGTGAAGGGATCGACAAAGGGGAAGTTTTAATATACTGTTTTTAACATTTTTATGAGTTTGATTAACAGTAATAATAGCAACTAATAATGGTGTTTCACTTATTTAAAAACAACTAATGATGAGAAGGTACCGTTATACTAGAACAAAACACACTAAGTCAGTGACAACACATTAATCAGTAAGCGTAACATGCATCATAAGCTTAACATGCATCACAGGAAAATTAATGGACGGAATTATTAAGGATAATATTGAGCAGCACCTGGCAAGGACAGGAGTTATTCTGAACAGTCAGCATGGGTTCAGAAGAGGGAGGTCGTGTTTTACTAACATGCTGGAATTCTATGAGGAGGCAACAAAAGGATACGATCAAAGTGGAGCTTATGATATTATTTATCTGGACTTTCAGAAAGCATTTGATAAGGTGCCACATGAGAGGTTGGGCATCAAATTAAAAGAAGTGGGAGTTCAAGGTGATGTTTTTAGATGGGTGCAGAATTGGCTTAGACACAGGAAGCAGAGGGTGATGGTGCGAGGAACCTCTTCAGAACTGGCTGATGTTAAGAGTGGTGTTCCACAGGGGTCAGTGCTAGGGCTGCTGCTATCTTTAATATATATAAATGATTTAGATAGGAATATAAGTAACAAGCTGGTTAAGTTTGCAGATGATACCAAGATAGGTGGATTAGTAGATAATTTGGAATCCATTATATCATTACAGAAGGACATGGGCAGATTTGTGGCAGATGAAATTTAATGTCAGTAAATATAAAGTATTACACATAGGAAGTAAAAATGTTAGGTTTGAATACACAATGGACGATCAGAAAATCGAGAGTACACCTCATGAGAAGGATTTAGGAGTCCTAGTGGACTCTAAGCTATTGACCTCCAGACAGTGTTCAGACAGCACTAAGCTATTGACCTCCAGACAGTGTTCAGAAGCTAGTGCTGGGCGGTATGACCAAAATTCTATATCATGGCATTTTTCAAAATTATACCGGTTTCACGGTATTCAATGATATTTTTTTCCTATGCATGAGTGGATGTTAACCACATTTTCCACTGCAATTACTGCAGTAAACTGGCTAAGAATAACCTATTCCACTGTCATGAGAATTGTACATTGTACAAAAAAAAACATTTTAATGTGCACACAAGTATTAATACAGGTTTGCATTGCCCTGTAAAGTGATAGTTTTCAACGGGGTGGCACTAATGAAGAGAAGGAATCACATTGCATGACAGTTGCAGTCAAAATATAGAACCTTTTTATTGAACAAATTTTGCAAACAACTTAAACTAAAATTTTGACAACATATTTTCAACCATCCAAAGAGGCATTTAGACTTAGTAAAATATCCAGAGGTGCTAGTCAAAAGTTGTATTGCACTGAACATGTCTTAGAAAAGGAAAAAGTAGTAAATATTTTTTGTAAACCAACTACACTTTCTGTTAATGTTAACAATCTCTGTCCACTGACACGTTAAAGTGACTTTTTAAACAACTTTACCATCATTAAACTGCATAATATTTAAACTAATAAATAATAATAAAATAAATAATAGTGCAACTTCAAGTAATAATACTATTACTTCAACACTTCAAGGTGCATTACACAGTATTCACCAAATAAAAATAAAATAAAACAAGTGCAACTTGGTGATGACATCTTTACCAACTGAACCATCATTAAGGCAAATTGCATTAATATGGACCTTGCTTCAAGCTAAGCTATATACTGTACATAAATAATAAAACTGCAAATTGCACTTATAATGCTATTTGTGGTATAGCCCTACGAAATCGTATTAGGGCCACAGTGAAGAAGAAAAAAAACGGACACAGGGAAGAAAAAAAAACAATATGTCGAGAATAAAGTTGACATGTTGACTTTATTCTTGACAGTTCCACTTTAATCTTGACGCTTTTGTTGAGATTAAAGTCAACATTTCCACTTTATTCTCATAGTTTATTTTATAATTAAAGTAGAATGTCATAAACTAAACTTCATCCTAAAATCAATGTTTAATTTACTAGATTTTCTCAAACCCCGTAATAAGTTGATGCAGCACATTACATGCTTTGTGTTAATTGTTCCCAGACCCAGTTGTTAATCGCTACGCAGCTTCTTAAACTGACATCCTCCACACTAAGAGGAGGCGCTGGCAGCAATCACCGCACAGAATACATTCACTTCGTGATATTCCTGCTCTCTGAAAATTTAGAATGCTAAGATATATACTTGATATCATTTTCATGATGAAATGCATTAAAGCAGGTATTAAACATGCACGGTAGTGTGGCGGTAGTGCTGCTCCCTTGCAGTAAGGAGTCCCCAGGTGTGCGTTCAGTGTAGAGAACTTTATGGCAGGTGTGACGAGGCTCCAAAAAACTGGATGTATGAATGGGTATCGAACAGGTTTAACTTAAATATTGTGTAAATGTTGGGTTTGTGATCTGGTGGTCAGAGACACGAACACAGAATTCAATGGATGTTCTTCTGAGTGGGCTTTCTTTATTGCATCTGTGCTGTCTCTGTCTGAAGTACCAAAACCCCAGTTCCTATCCTTCCTTTTTCTTTCTCCACCTAACCAATCACCACACAATAAACGTCTTTGTGAAATTAAAACTAGTTATAAACTTAGACCACGGAGTGTTCAGAACTTTAAAAAAATCTTCGTTATACATGTTTAATTATGCCATCCATTCAAGGTTGCGCTCATCCCAGCAAGCATTGTGTGCGAGGCAGGACCAGATCCTGAACGCCAGCACATCGCAGGGTGAATATGAGCAAAACATACACTGGCAGGGTCAATATAACGTAACAAAACCCCACATCCTACATGACTTTGAAAGGAAACTGAAGCACACCACGTAAACCCACCAGAAAAACATGCAAATTCAAGGCAGGGAACACCCGGGACACCCTTGCTGTGAGGCAGCAGTGCAACCTGCACGCCACCGTGCCCCCACATGATTAATACATGCTTTAATGCATTTCATCATGAAAATTATATCAAGTATTTATCTTAGCATTCTAAATAATAATAATAATAATAATTCATTACATTTATATAGCGCTAAATGTTCAGAGAGCAGGAATATCATGAAGTGAATGTATTCTGTGTGGTGATCGCTGCCTGTGCCTCCTCAGTACAAGAGGAAGTCAGTTTAAGAAGCATGTAGCGATTTAACATGGCTAAGTGAACACTTAACACAAAGCATTTAATGTGCTACATAACTTATGACGGGGTTTGAGAAAATCTAGTAAATTAAATATTCATTTTACAATGAAGTTTAGTTTACGATGTTCTACTTTAATGACAAATTACGAGAATAAAGTCAACATGTCGACTTTAATCTTGACATAAACGGCGAGAATCAAGTAGAAATGTCGAGAATAAAGTCAACATGTCATCACACTATTACACAGTACCCAGGTACATTACACTGTATTGAAAAAAAATAAAACAAGTACAACTTGGCTTGCAGTATTATCCAGTAGTATAGAAACAGTATTCACAGATTTGAACATAATGGTCCACATTCGACCTTTTAACACCAAAGTATCTCTAAGCAACGAACATGACTCCTTTTTTTCGGCAAAAGTTCTTCTGTGTCATCATGCTCAACTTTATCGTCTGCTGCAGCTTCAGTTTCGGAATGTTCTCTGTCCATTTTCACCGCTCAATACCTCCACTACCGCATGTACTCCATTGCATGCCTATTTAGCGGTGTGGCAGTGAAAAAGAGCCCCAGCGCAAAACCTCCACTAATGCATGTACTCCGTTGTATCTGTTTAACGGTGTAGCAGTGAAAAAGGTCCCCCCTTAAACAGTTTCACGCTGCGCCATGTTCTGAACGTTGTTTAGGCAATTTAAACTGGTGTTGCGGTATAAGAAAAATCCATATCATAACAAAAATAAAAAATGGTTTTCGGTATGAACCGGTATACCGCCCAGCACTATCAGAAGCCATTAATTAAGAAGGCTGACAGAATCTTAGATTATATAGCACGATGTGTGGAGTACAAGTCCAAGGAGGTTCTGCTCAACCTTTATAATGCACTAGTGAGGCCTCATCTGTAGTACTGTGGGCAGTTTTGGTCTCCAGGCTACAAAAAGGAAACAGCAGCGCTAGAAAAGGTCCAAAGAAGAGTGACTAGACTGATTCCAGGGCTACAGGGGTTGAATTATGAGGAAAGATTAAAAGAGCTGAGCCTATACAGTTTAAGTAAAAGAAGATTAAGAGGTGACATGATTGAAGTGTTTAAAATTATGAAGGGAATTAGTACAGTGGATCAAGACTGCTATTTTAAAATGAGCTCATCAAGAACACGTGGGCACAGTTGGAAACTTGTTAAGGGTAAATTTTGAACAAATATTAGTACTAGGGTGTTGTACCGTGTTAGCCATTATGAATGTAGAGAAAAGCCAAGCAAAATGACACCTTTTATTAGCTAACTAAAAAGATTACAATATGCAAGCTTTCGAGGCAACTCAGGCCCCTTCTTCACGCAAGATGTAAAGAACAAACATTAGAAAGTTTTTCTTTATACAAAGAATGATAGACCTGTGGAATAAGTTACTAAGTAGTGTGGTAGACAGTAAAACTTTAGGGACTTTCAAAACTCAACTTGATGTTTTTTTGGAAGAAATAAGTGGATAGGACTGGCGAGCTTTGTTGGGCTGAATGGCCCGTTCTCGTCTAGATTTCTAATGTTCTAATGAGACACTTGTTCTTACTTTTCACCTACGATTTTGGATATTCTTGATGTAGCTGTTGAAAGAGCATATCTCATGTCCTGTTTGGGAGCTAATTAAAGTCTTTACGACCTCAGCTTTTTTAAGCAAATCTACCCACTGAGTAGATGAAATTTACCCCTTACTCTCAGTTGAGAACCCCAGTCCTAGGGGCTATCTACGGTAGTGGCCAAAAGTTTTGGCTGTGACACAAATGATGTGTTTTGCAAAATATGTGGCTTCAGTTTTTGTGGTGGCAATTCACATTGTTTTTGAATTATTGTGCAGAAGGATCAGATGCATATTCATTCATTTTAAAAAGCTTTATTAGCATAAAAAGTGAACTTTATCACAAAAACCCATTTTGACTTATTTTGGCCCTGGCACAAAATGATCAGCTAAAAGTGTCCAGCAAGTGCCAGGACCATCTTTTCCTGAGGAGTCAGGTGCAGAATCATGTTGTCACCAGTGCAGAGTTTGCTCAGCATTGGCAGCAGGTGGGCGTGAGTGCATCTGCACGCACAGTGAGGCAAAGACTTTTGGACAACGGCCTTGTGTCATGAAGAGCAGCAAAGAAGCCACTTCTTTCTAAGTAAAACATCAAGGTCAAACTGAAATTCTGCAGGAAGTACAGGGATTGGACAGCAGAGGACTGGTGCAAAGTTATTTTTTTTGGATAAGTCCTCCTTCCAACTGTTTGGGACATCTTGAAAATCCATTGTCCGGAGAAGGAAAAGGTGAACGCTACCATGAGTCCTATATCGTGCCAACAGTGAAAGATCCTGAGACAATCCATGTACGGGGTTGCATCTAATCCAAGGGAGTGGGTCCACTCACAATTTTTCCCAAGAACACTGCCATAAATAAAGAATGGTATCAAAATGTCCTCCAAGAGCAACTTCTCCCAAGAATCCAGGTGCAATTTGGTGATGATCTGTGTATTTTCCAGTATGATGGAGCACCTTAACATAAGACAAAAGAGATAACGAAGTAGCTCGGTGATCATAACATTGAAAGTTTGGACCCGTGTCCGGCAAACTCCCCGGATCTTAAACCCATTGAGAACCTGTGAACAATTCTCAGATGCCCACAAATTGTGATGAACTCCAAGCACTAAAAAGGCAAGAAAGGATCACCATCAGTCAGGATTTGGCCCAGAAGCTGTTATCCAGCATGCCAGAGTGAATTGCAGAAGTTATGAAGAAGAAGGGTCAACACTGTAAATATTGAATCTTTACATAAATTTAATGTATTTGTCAATAAAAGCCTTTGGAATTTATGAAATATTTATAGTTGTTCTTCAGTATACCATAGAAACATGCAAAAAATAATCTGGAAATGCTGAAGCAGCAAAGTTTGCAAAACACAACATTTGTGTCACTGCTGAAACTTTTGGCCACTACTGCAAATAAAATAATGATGTCCACACTAGCATGCTAGAGAACTGATTCACATGTCCAAGAGGAACCACAAAGTGACACCACTTCCTACCTATATTACCATTTTCTCCAAGTAGTCCTACTCATTCCACTTGTTCTCCTCTCCTCCATACAATCTACTCCTGATTCCAACCTTACTAATGACCAGGTTCCTCATTTATAAAGTGGGCCCTTTCATAGACCATCATCCTACCTTGAGCCCTATGCTTCGCAGACAGGCTCCAGCCCTGCTGTTACTCTGAAATAGATTAAGCACTTTTGAGTATATTATATTTGTTCTGTCTATCTGCTTACTCTTCTGTTGAGTGCATTTTAAACAGTGCTTTTTGACATGGAGTAGATTTATAAGGATTAATATCCAGACATCTTGTAATACTGGTGATAAATACTTTTGAGCAGTTCTTTTCCCTGCAGTCTCACTGTGGACATTTTGAAGGTTACCTTTCATTTGGAAAGAAGTAAAAACACTCTCATTTCTGTACTAACCTTGAGAATAAAGGATTTTGATAAATGAATATATCTGGCATGAGATTTTGAATGATAGTCTGATTATGGGCAAACTGAATAAAAATTATTAATGTATTATATTTTGTAAAGAATAATGACAAGTCATTGTTGCTTATTTTTATTTGTTGTCTTGCCCTTAACTTTTAATGTGGCTCCCAGAGCTGGCTAAGTTCCCCGAACCTTTTCACCTCAGATATGCGTTCCTCCAAAGGTTGATTCTATAATAAGACTGCAACACTTGATAGTGGTAAATAAATAACATCAGGGACCTGGTATGTAACATGACTGAGTAAAGACACATACCACTGGAAGAAGTGAGCAAGCTGAAGGTGTGGGGGTGGAGATGACAGTGCTTCAGGACTGAATATTGCTGGTGCTGTGGTTTTGTAGCTAAGGAGGTGAACTTTAAACTACAAGGTTGCCACTTTAGTTCCTGGTTAATATCAACTTTGCGACCCTCAATAAGTCACTCAGTTTGCATGGGCTCAAAGTGTAACATACTGTAATTATCACTATAGAAAGGCACTGTAGAAAGTACATCCTACTTGTTATTTTATAAAACTACCCAACCTGGTAGAAAAGTAAAGGAGTAGGTAGGATTGCTTCTTCTTATAAATCCCAGTTGTTGCGGAGATTATAGGAGATGTGTCCATGACTTTCCTTTTATAATCTAAAGATGTGTGGGTTAGGTGGGTTGCTGACTCTAAGTTGGTCTGCTGTGAGAGTGACTGTTTCAGGAAAGGCTGAATGTTTCTGAAATGCTGGATAGCAATGAACTCACAAAAAGATATCAATTTGACAGCATATTTGTAACAAATCTTGTACATTTTGCGATCGATCCATCCACACAGAGAAGCCTAGCACTGTCAGCAGAAATGAAAGTGTTGGTACTATTACTTTTTTAGCCACAGGGAAAATGCAGCTTTGCAATAGTAATAATCTGGGTATGTCACAAAAAACATTTCTCAAATTTTGCATCAAACTTTGAACACCCTTACAGCAAGTGCTAGATTTATACATTTCCCTGCCACTCCACATGAGGTAATGTTAAAGTGAGCTGCCTTCATGCAAATTAGCACATGCATAAAGATCATTGCCCCAAGTGTAAATGAGCATGTATATGAAAGTCCCAGCTATACGACACACAGGTGGTCATTGATGCAAACTGTATTGTAGTAGCCAGCATAATACTCTGGAGATAGGCAGGGCTGGATGAGTGATTGTCAGCAAAATGTTACACAGGATTTGTGCTACACTTTACAAGGCCGGGAAGGTTCAAGAAAACATTGGGCATTGGATATATAGAGCCACTAAAGAGATATGGGGGATCAAGGCGAGAGGCATGGCAAGTGACTCTGGAAGGTGATAGGTAACAAGACAAGACTGCATGATCAAATTACGTATCCCACACGATTCTGCAGGAGTCTAAACTAGAGAAACCCCAGGGGTACTCTGCCACCTAGCATACTGTTGGAACTTAATGCCCTAATATGCTGCCCAGTTTTTATTCTTCTTTCCCATGTGGGAAAAAAATTTTGCACAAACCACCCTAGCTGGGTCCATTCACAATCTCCTTCACAGCTTTTACTTTTAATAACATAACCAGTACAATATTAGACAAGTCGGGATAAACTGTAAAGGCTCTTAAATGTTTTATTTACAAGAAATCTTGAGGTTTCTTTGTATCTTCAAACCTCTCATTAGTATAGTTATGCTGTCTTAGTGTTCAATATTTGATTAATGCTGTGTTCTCCGTCTAATATAGCAATTTATCAAAAAACTAAAATATCAATAAAGCCCCAGGGAAGCCAAATTAAATGGTCTTAGTGCTCTTGTTTTGATAACAACTTAAGTATGAGGAGGGAAAAGCTTTTTTTTCCCTCCTGTATGGATTTTTGTGTAAAATAAAGAAAATGCTCTGTGACCCCCTAGCAGGGAGAAAGTTGTTCCTTATTATCTCGGCCAAAGGTGTTTAAAGTTTCCAAGTCTTTTGTGATTATGGCCTCAATGAAACAGAGAGCTTTCCTCAGGAAAGCACCATATGTATCTTTTTAAATATTATACATAATATTATAACAAATTCTGGACAGATGAAGTGAAGGTGGGATGGACCTCCAAACAACTCATAAGCACCTACATTATTTGGGCATAGTCAGAATATTAATGAAGAATTATTTTATAATATACAACAAAACAATTGGAGGGAACTGGCAGGAATCGACTGAAATGCAACTTATTCTTGTTTGAAAAACTCACTGTTGGTGATGTGGCTATATGTTGTGAATGGGAACAGAGGGATCCCAAACAAAAGCTGAGGGGCCAACAGGGCTACCCCGTTTAATGCTAAACACCAAATAATTATACAAAAATAGGAACTTGGGAGTGCAGCAGAATGGTGCTGCCTTTTAAACTGGATGTATCAGCTCATAGAGGGGTTGCAATCCCAGCTGAGTTGCCTTTTTCCAGGGACTAATGTTCTTGGGGTTCGACCATAAGGTCTTCTTCTTGGGACAGTGTAGGAGTGGTTCAGCTGCATGTCTTCTCAGTACAGTGAGGAAAAAAAGAGATGATACTGTTAGAGACAGTGTCCCATCATGGGGTGGTATCACATACCTTAGTAGAGTCCAGAAGGTTATCCTCATCCTCATACGCCCATGCAAGGCAATGCACAGGTCAAATGTCAGCATTGTGCAGAGCTTGCTTTAAGACTGTGGCTATAACCCAGGATAGAAAAAAACATTTGCTGCAGGATTAAAGAATCTCCTCAGAAGAATGCTTAGGAAAGTGGCCTTTTAGTAAAAAATACTAAATGATCTGTTAGATGAGGAGTTATACCTTTCATTTATTGCTTTCAATGTAAATTTTAACAGGGTTGAGCAGAATGGGAAGTGATGTGATTATCTGGGAACACCTTCAAAGACAGAGTTAGCAGTCTACTGACAAACCTATGGGAGATGTCAGTCATTGCACAGCAGCCAAGTTCACCTGCACCACCTACAATGAAAGCGGATCTAAAAATAGTCATCAAATGCCATCCTCCTTCAAGTCAGACTGTTTTCAGAGTAGGCTCATCTTCTCTTTACTAAGACTACAGACATGTTGTTTGCACTTCAGAAAAGTCATTCTTACAGTATGCTGTCTGTGCTTGAATGTTACATTAGGATAAACCCCAAATATCAAACTGTAGCCACATCTGATGGAAGAGACAAATTGAATTACTGGATCAAGACAGCATATATTGAAGTATTTTTAATGTATTCTAATTAGATTATATGAACATTTAAAAAGATAATTGACATTTATGTCTGAATTGATCACTCCCTAAATTTCAAATAATAAAATCATTTGTACGAGTGCAAGTGCCTTAACTGCATTCCGCAATAGCAAACCAAGGCACAAGGACATGACACAAATAGTCAAAAGCTGGTACTGCATTTCCTCCACATCCATGGAATATGTGAAGCCATTCTAGACTGCCAAGAAAGTTATGATAGTTGCACACTTGGTTCTGGATGGCCAAGGGTTCAACTTCCATTTTGGTATATAGTTCATTTCACTTTTCAAAAGATATTGAAATCCATAACACAAAAATCACAGCAGCAGACCTCAATAAACTACCCCACCACAAATATATGTATCCCCTCTCTTAAGGAAAAAAAAGAAAAAAAAGCATACTCATTTTTGGTTTTGAAATCTTTTTGAAATCTTAAGGCTCTTTCCAACTTTTCTTAAAGTAACTTGTCAGATGCCATCAGGTGGTCAGTAAGAAATGTGTGTGTATACAGCCATAGAACATGGCATATAATAATAAAAGCTGTTTTTGAATTTTCACTCTGGCAAATGATTTTAAAGGAGGAGATGCTGCACTGGTCCAGGCAGTTGCACTGTCTATACTGATGGAGTGCTGACCTGTCCAGGGCTGTTTCATGCCTTGCGCCCAGTGCTGACCAGGTAGGCTCCAGCACTCTGTAACCAGAACTGGGCTAAGTGTGACTGAGAGTGTTATTTTATGTTATGTTTTTGAAAACATGTTAATTCGTGTAGCAAAGAACTTAGCTTGACGTATTTTGCTAACAGATGACAATATAGAATTGTTATTTTTTTTGCTTTTATAGTACTTGTTGTGTAAATACTCAATGGAGAGCGCTTCTGATACAGTACCATTTTGATCATAGATTGATTAAAGAGACACCATGCTAAACAGAACAGGCAGTAAAGGAGGAGGAGGAGGTTAGGAGCATGCACTGATACAGCACATTGCCGCACTCACCACATGACAAACCACCTCAGGATCCTAGATTAAGACCTGAGTGCCAGCCATCCAATGGTTACTTAAATGAGAAATGCCTGACTACAATGAGTTTCTGCTTTTGTTATTAATTCCCAATGTTAAATCCATTTGCGCTTATTCTTCAATATTCTTTCTCCATCTTGTAATTGAAGGTTATAATGGATGGCATGCAGAGACAGGGATTCTTACCCAGTTGCGAGGCCAATACAATGAAAGGACAGGGGAATACAAGCTGGCAAGGCTAGTCCCCCACCCAGATATGCTAGATGGCACCTTCCCTGGGCAACATGACCATTATGGACACCCGCAAGACATATTGGGAACTGGAGTCCAATAGAGCAACCTTGTTGGATTCCATGAGTTCCACCAGGTGGGGCTGCAGGGATACATGATCCCTACTGTTGGGGGCCTCTGATTGAATCAGAAGTACTTCCATCGGGCTATGCCCTAGCACCAGATGTACTCCCAATAAACCTTTTATTCATACTGGGACTTGTGTCTGTGAGAATTTGTGTGGGGAGTGTGAGGTGCTGCAACGGCCCCCGGTATTGACAAAGCATATATACAGTGCATCCGGAAAGTATTCACAGCGCATCACTTTTTCCACATTTTGTTATGTTACAGCCTTATTCCAAAATGGATTAAATTCATTTTTTTCCTCAGAATTCTACACACAACACCCCATAATGACAACGTGAAAAAAGTTTACTTGAGGTTTTTGCAAATTTATTAAAAATAAAAAAACTGAGATATCACATGTACATAAGTATTCACAGCCTTTGCTCAATACTTTGTCGATGCACCTTTGGCAGCAATTACAGCCTCAAGTCTTTTTGAATATGATGCCACAAGTTTGGCATACCTATCCTTGGCCAGTTTCACCCATTCATCTTTGCAGCATCTCTCAAGCTCCATCAGGTTGGATGGGAAGTGTTGGTGCACAGCCATTTTAAGATCTCTCCAGAGATAAAATAAATAAATAAATTGGAGATAAAATAAATAAATAAATTTCCCCTTGGGATTAATAAAGTATCTATCTATCTATCTATCTATCTATCTATCTATCTATCTATCTATCTATCTATCTATCTATCTATCTATCTATCTATCTATCTATCTATCTATCTATCTATCTATCTATCTATCTATCTATCTATCTATCTATCTATCTATCTATCTATCTATCTATCTATCTGAGATGTTCAATCGGATTCAAGTCTGGGCTGTGGCTGGGCCACTCAAGGACATTCACAGAGTTGTCCTGAAGCCACTCCTTTGATATCTTGGCTGTGTGCTTAGGGTCGTTGTCCTGCTGAAAGATGAACCATCACCCCAGTCTGATGTCAAGAGCGCTCTGGAGCAGGTTTTCATCCAGGATGTTTCTGTACATTGCTGCAGTCATCTTTCCTTTTATCCTGAGTAGTCTCCTAGTCCCTGCCGCTGAAAAACATCCCCACAGCATGATGCTGCCACCACCATGCTTCACTGTAGGGATGGTATTGGCCTGGTGATGAGCGGTGCCTGGCATTCACACCAAAGAGTTCAATTTTTGTGTCATCAGACCAGAGAATTTTCTTTCTCATGGTCTGAGAGTCCTTCAGGTGCCTTTTGACAAACTCCAGGTGGGCTGCCATGTGCCTTTTACTAAGAAGTGGCTTCCGTCTGGCCACTCTACCATACAGGCCTGATTGGTGGATTGCTGCAGAGATGGCTGTCCTTCTGGAAGGTTCTCCTCTCTCCACAGAGGACCTCTGGAGCTCTGACAGAGTGACCATCTGGTTTTTGGTCACCTCCCTGACTAAGGCCCTTCTCCCCCGATCGCTCAGTTTAGATGGCTGGCCAGCTCTAGGAAGAGTCCTGGTGATTTCGAACTTCTTCCACTTACGGATGATGGAGGCCACTGTGCTCATTGGGACCTTCAAAGCAGCAGAAATTTTTCTGTAACCTTCCCCAGATTTGTGCCTCGAGACAATCCTGTCTCGGAGGTCTACAGACAATTCCTTTGACTTCATGTTTGGTTTGTGCTCTGACATGAACTGTCAACTGTGGGACATTATATAGACAGGTGTGTGCCTTTCCAAATCATGTCCAATCAACTGAATTTACCACAGGTGAACTCCAATTAAGCTGCAGAAGGACCGCTGAAGAAGAGTGCTTCCGGGTGCTCTCCTGATGCTTCCGCCACACCAGGAAGTGACGTCAGGCAGAGCACCTGGAGCTCATCTGGGTAGGAATAAAAGGGGCCGCCTTCCTCCAATCGGGGAGCTGGAGTTGGGAGCAGGAGTAGGACGAAGCTCCTGGAGAGAGAGGAAAAAGGAGGCCCAGGGACAGTGAGAGAAAGGCCCAGGAGAAAGGTGACTGGGGCTAGAGGCACAATGTGTTGTGCGGGAAAGTGTTGTGATTTAAGGAGGACTGTGAATAAACGTGCATTTTGTATAAAGATGTGGTCTCCGACTGGTGGTGTCTGGACAAGTCTATATATATATATATATATATATATATATATATAGTAGTAAAAAGGCGCTATATTGTGCCCGACCCGACACAGACTAACACTGAGGCATGTGTAAAAGCACAAAGACTTTTATTTATTTTCACCTGTGGGGCACGTCTTCCCTGTGAACCCAACAGGCAATACACTGTCCCAAAAGCACTCAACACAAGACAAGACATACACTCCTCTGGCACCACCACTCCTCCCGTCTAGCGTCGTCCTCCCCCTCCCGACTCTGGCTCAGAGTGGTGGTCGCTGGCTCCCTTTTATTGGGTACCCGGAAGTGCTCCAGATGGTAAATTATCGACATCTGCCTGCACTACCAGGTAAGGTGAAACCACTGCCAAAAAGGGGCCAGCCACTCCTGTTGTAGCACCCCCTGGTATCGCATGCGGAACCCCACAGAGCTGCACAGAACTCCAACCCCCATGAAGCCCTGCAACCGCTGCAACCCAGGGAGGCTGCCATCTAGCGTCCAGGGGGAGATAATGGGCTTCCCACCCTTGACCTCCTGGCACATGTGATGAAGGTGCGTCCCAGCCAGGCATGGGCCCCGGCCATCCGTCACAATATATATATATATATATATATATATATATCTGCGGTGGGTTGGCACCCTGCCCGGGATTGGTTCCTGCCTTGTGCCCTGTGTTGGCTGGGATTGGCTCCAGCAGACCCCCGTGACCCTGTGTTCGGATTCAGCGGGTTGGAATATGGATGGATGGATGGATATATATATATATAGTATATCATAGTTAATGGGCAGGGAATTCAGTAGTAATAACAGGTATTTTAAAAAAAGAATGGAACATTTTCCAACATATTCTTGGAATATGTAGTTCTTGTTGTAAAAAGCCACTACTCTTTATGGTTGTTAAAATATTTATGACATTAAACTGAAAGAAACTTAAAGAAACTATGGTAGCTCTGAGGAGGATTTACAAGTTAATGTTGACACAAGGTTTCCCTGACTACTAAGAACTTGTAGAACCAATAAAATACTGTAATAAAAATAATTCTGTATTGTAAAATCTATAGAATATAAATTAGCACATATTGTTATGAACTCAGAAAGGCATTAACATGAATACCAGAAGTATGCTATGCAGTTGTGATCATCATGTTACAAAGAGACATATTGCCTCCATAAAATGTACATTACAGAGAAGAATTTAAAAGCACACCTCTGGGCTAAACCCTAAGGGAGCTCTGAGATTTCAGTTTAACCAGAAATTGACTTATTTGAGTTCTAAACCAGGGATATGGACTTGAGAGATTATGATAACTAAATTAAAGTTCAGTAGATGAACTGAATAGACTCTCTCTCTACTTTCATTTGTAAACTTTAATTTTTAAATTTAGGGTACAATCTTTTATCATTTCCTGTGTAAAAATATAGACCCTTCATATTGGATACACTAGAAATTTGTTGGCAACAGACTAATTCTGGTTCTTTTATTTAATCAACATACACTTACGTGTTTTATATTGCAGATTAGTAAGGCATATACTGTACATATTGAAGATTTCCGTAAACTGCAAAAACAATATTCAAGACCTGCTTGCCTTTCTGAGATCTACTTCAGGAGTACAGTATGGGATGGAATAGAAGAAAGAAAGGTTCTAAAATTTCCAAAGCTTGGAGTCAAGTGGTAAAAAAAAAATAAAAATAACATTTTGTGTTATTGTTATTGCTATCATGTATGTATGTATGTATGCATACAAACTATATGTATATATAGCAATGGAAAGCACGCTGGCATGTCTGCTGGACTTGATAATGTTTTCTTACCCTGCGCAGCCTTCCCTTAGTTGAAGAACAGAGAAAGATCTGGGGTCATGTATTCCCAGTACACTGAGTGGCAGCATCTCTCTATTATGGCTCCTGTTTGGGCACCTACAGGGCTGCTTGAGACTTGTAGTTTTGCTTGCTAGCCCTGTAGGGGTCCTTAGGTGCTGCTAGAAGGCACTGGTGGGGGCAGACTCCCCTGTCACTGTGCTGATGTGCTTGAAACCTAGACTCCTAGGTCTGGTTAGAAAGGAGTCCTTCATTTCACCCAGGAAAGTCAGAGTCAGGAGTTGAATAGGACAACACTGACCTGGAAACTGAGAAAGGAAGCTCCGTTATTGTAAACGATTTATCGAAGAGCCTGTAAAAGGTTATTTTTTGTATAATAAAAATAGCTTATTTGAAACTGGGACTGTTGTGAAGTTTTGTCTGAGTTTGGGGATCTGAGACTCTGACTACCACAGACACAATATTACACAAAACAATTACGGATTCACATAAAAGGTTTTTATTTGCCATCAACACTTTTCTAATTAAACGCCAGCCAAAATATTCAAAACATATTCTCTTTCTTCTATCTCCATTTGAGTGTTACCCACTGCCTCCCGAGTCTAACTCCCTGAGCTGAGGATGTGGGATTCTTTTAAACTGGACCCAGGAATGCTCCTGGTATTAGATGGAAACCAGGTTAGTCCTCCCCCTTGCAACACCCAAAGACCCCAACAGGGTTGTACTTCTGGACTCCAAGTCCCATGCCACCCTGCAGGTGTCCCAGCTGGGTTTAGTGTGGATGAACACTCCATCCTCACAGGTGGCGCAGTGGTAGTGCTGCTGCTTTGCAGTAAGGAGACTGTGGAAGATTGTGGGTTTGCTTCCCGGTTCCTCCCTGTGTGGGTAGCGCTTTGAGTACTGAGAAAAGCGCTATATAAATGTAATGAATTATTATTATTTATTAACACTTTCAACCTATATGTGGGGGTATGTGCTGCTTCCAACACTCACATTCGACCAGTTCACTTATCACCCTTCTGTCAGTGCCAGGGTGAAGAATGTAAGGCATTCTGGCAAGGTCAAGTCTCAACTCCCGCCATTTTTACACTATGGCCTCCCATCTAGGCAAGAAATCATCCTCCATATATGCATACACACACACCCACACATGTATGTGTATATTAGAAATGCAAATTTGCCCCATTTGTTTAATTAATAACCATTATTTATTAAAACAAGCATCTTGCTTAACAATTGAAAAGATAATGCAAGGATACATTTCTCATAAAAGACTTTATGTATGCATTGTGTGTCAGAGTTTGCTTTAAAGTTTAGTGAAATTGTGTTACAAACTATCTCTTTTCAGTACTGAAGACATTTTCTTCATTTTTTTTCAGTACTAGGAGTACACCGATGTGCGCGGGAATCAGTCACGTGAGCAGACTATAAACTGTCATGACTCCCACACATTTCAGCACAGGACTTAGCTGTGTGCGCGCACACATACACACACACACACACACAAAATAAAACAAATTATAGTTTGCTGGAAGCACAGGATGTGCCAGTAAGCCACACAGTGTTCCCAAAAAGTGACAGGAGGATGAAGCAGGAAAGCTGCTTGTGGTGTGTGAACCCTTTCAGCACTGCTTGTGCACCAGCAGAAGAAAGTTAAAGCAGTAGCCCTGTGAATGAACTAAAAAAAAAGCCCTTAAGGGAGCAAAAAAAAACCAAAAACTGTAAAGCAGAAAACATATGAGTAACAAACTCACTGATACTAAAAGGCATTATAATGAAGAAGGCAGCTAGCTCCACTTAAAAAAAAAAAAAAAAAAAAAAAAAAAAAACACTGACAGCATAACTGCTGCTTTTATTATTTGGGAATGATCACTGACACATCAGTAATTAGCATGTGTGTGCTTGACACACTTGGGCACCAGTCACTGTAAGACTGCAGTGGTGATGTCTCAGAAGTATCTGATAGGCAGATAAGACGGTAGGAATGTCAGCAAAACCATGCTAAGAAAACATAGATTACCCAGCTGACACAGATCTACACATATGTGTAAGGGCGGATCATCTTCTTGTCAGATTAAAGTAGATAGTAGTCCTATCATACTGAAGTGGTTGCCACACAACATGCATATGCATGTTTCTGTCGTTCCTCAAATCCACATTCAATACAGACACACAAAAATGATTGTCTGCATTGCATTGTCTTTGCACAGAAGTGTTCATCCACATACAAGGAAAATATGAATTGCGTTTCATGCTGGCAACTCATGGTTAAGCTAAATGTAAAGTTAGAATTAGACAGAGACTTGCAATGTACTTAAGAAATACGCTATCGAGATCCAGTTCACTGGGGTGAGTAAATCAGCAGGCACTGCATTTCATTCATTATAATTAAACACAAATGTAAATCAGAGTATACTTGGCAACATTATTTGGTTTAAACTGTTAATGGAAGGTAATGTGGTAAATCATTAACATCCCTAGTATATTAAATAACAGATAACATGTAAATTCTTCACTGGCTTGGCATGAGTGAGTGTGATAGTCGTGTCCTGCAACAGATGGTTGTGCCTCGTCCAGGGTAGGTGCGGTTAATGTTGGCAGGGTAGGCTCTGTTTAGGAAATATCTGGATGAATAACTACATTTTAAAAATAATATTACATATTCAGATTTGTAAATTGTTGGCACCCTGCCCGGGATTGGTTCCTGCCTTGTGCCCTGTGTTGGCTGGGATTGGCTCCAGCAGACCCCTGCGGATGGATGGATGGATTTGTAAATTGCAGCCAATTATGGGCTAGTCTTTTGAAATCCGTATTAATAAGGAGGTAAGTTGAGTAGTGTGGCTGTGTTTTTCATATTGTCCTCATGCTCAATTATCTTCTCCTTCTATGGTGAAGTGAATTGTTTCCAGAATGACAATTTTTTTTTCCATGCACCCTAGCAGATATGCAGTACTAGTTTACTTATTCCTCCATTAAGTTTATACAGCACTCTGCCCAAGGAAATAAGTTCAGGCAGCTTGCCAGATTAAACTGAACCTAAAGCATGTAACAGTCTTGAATCTGTTATTAGGTGCTAGTGCTCAGAAAGTAAACATTTGAATTTGTTTAAAGAAATATATATTCGTATTTATTTAGTATCTCTCGTTCTGAGCATTATTAAAAAGACATTTTAAAGTAATTCAGAGAAATGTTGAAAAAAATGCATGTCAATGTGCTGAATTCCTAAAGAACTGAAGTAATAAGGTTATACATGCAATTGTTTTAAAAGTGCACTGTCACATTTTGTTGACAAAATTGCAGACATACTGTGCTGTCAGTTTATTTGTGACATACCCTTTTGTGAGACTTGCAATCGATGCATCTAACTACCACAATAAACCATTTTTTCTGGTGTTCTTTTTCTGCAACCCAGAACTGAATTAAATGGGATCAGTAATGGATGACTGGAAAGCTGAATGATTTTCTTTTTATGTGAATCAATACCAGGCCTGTAAATATGGAAACTATTCTGATTTAAATTTTTAAGAGTAATTCATCATCTTATGATGCAAAGAAATGTCTTGTCCAACCACCTTCTAACCTGCTTATTTTCATCATCTAAGCAATGTGCAGATGCTATCTAAAAGGCATGTTAGGTTATAGTGGACACCAGGGGACTCTCCAGCTCCCCAAACACCCAGCACAAGCAGACTCAGACACAAGTTAAAAGCATAAAGTGAAAAGTTTCTTTTATTGTGGAAAGCTCTTCCTTATCAAGCATTTCCCAACAACACAGCGAACATAGTACAATAACGCACAAGCACAGGCACAATTCTTTGTCTTCTTTCTCTCTGTCACTACCTCCTCCACTCCTCCTCGCAAGCGTTATCCACCTCCCTTCTGACTCTGACTCATCCATGTGAGACAGGCAGTTTTTTTATTTAATCCCCATGAGTACTGCCAGTGACATTACTCTGCAGCTCCGAAGCAGTTAGAGCCCTAAGGACTCCCAAATCCTGCAGCTCCCCCTGACAACCCCCATGGGACTCAAAAAGGCTGTCCACCTCTTCTGTGCTCACTTCCATCTAGCATCTCCCCCTGTCCTTCCACCTCAAGGGTGTCCCGACCAAGTAAGAACGTGTGCCATCCCTCACAGTTATATCGTAAAAACTGTTGAAATAAAATTAAGGGACGTTGTGCTCAGAATATATAAGGCACTAGTAAGAGCACATCTGGAGTATTGTGTGCATTTCTGGTCTCCATGCTACAAAAAGGACATAGCAGCACTTGAAGCTATGCAGAGGAAAGCAACCAAGTGCATCCTAGGACTTAAGGATATGTCTAACTCTGTGAGTACGAGAATTAAACCTATTTAGTCTTAAGGATAGGAGACAGCGCGCACACCTAATCCATATCCTCAAAATATCCAAAGGTACTGATAAAGTAAATCCACCAGGCTACTTTCAACTCAATGGTGAATCGGGGACTCAAGGGTGCCAATGGAAATTAGTGGGAAATGCATTTAGGACTGAAGCCAGAAAGCACTTCTTTATGCAAAGAGTTGTGCGAATTCAGAACAAGAAAACCAAGATATGTAGTTTAAGCAGAAACCTTGACAATCTTTAAGTCATGTCTAGATGAGATATTGGGACAGCTTATCTATTAGCTACACAAACAAGCTGGATGGATTGAATGGTCTCCTCTTGTTTGTTTCTTATGCTCTTATGTTCTTATGATTGTCCGTTTCTATATCGTGGAGCTGGTACCTGCCAAAGTAGCACTGGGCACAAATCAAGAACCAACTTGAAATAGAACACAGTATATTTACTCACACACTGGAATAATTTAAAGTTGCTAATTAATATGATCTGCATGTGTAATGTTGGGGAACACCATGGACTATCAAGAGAAAGGCTCTTGCCTAGTTATAAAAAGAGCTAGAATGTGAAACCAAGATTGCAGATCTGTGAAGCTGAAGTGCCACTGGCTATTTATATATTCAAAAAGTCCCACCTAAAGATGTGAATGTTCCATGTGCTATACAAAATAGTTTAAAGTAATTTGTTACACTTAAAAGGACAGTTGCAATTTTTATCAGATATCTCTTGTATTTCAGTGGTCTACTGTTTATATCATACTTGGTTTAATTATGTACTTTTTATAAAAAGGCAGTGTGATTCAAAAAATGAAAAATAATGTTTATTTAATGTTTCTAATGTTTTATGTCATATAAAAGTAATATTTTGTCCTGTAGTAACCCCATATAAAGGTCAGATATTGGAATATTTGTTACATTTAAATGACTGAAAATAATCTGGATTTTCTGTCTAAGCTTTATATTACATGACTGGCCTGTGTGAGAAGCAAACAACAGAAACCCTCAATCATGAGCCATATTTAGAAAGTAAGAAGTCATATATAAAGTGCTGTATGAAAGATAGATAAAAATAATTTTGTGTTACTTTTGTAGGCTCGCAGGAAGGAAGTGTTCATTCAAGAAAGATATGGACGTTTCAACCTCACCGATCCATTCCTGGCTCTTCAACGTGATTTTGAGGCCAGCACCGGAGAGAAAGACAGGAGGCCGATCTGCACAAGCCCCCTTGCCATCCTTGAAGCTGTCATGTCACACTGTAAAAGAATGCAGGAGCGAATGTCTGCCCAGCTCGCTGCTGCAGAAAGCAAGCAAAAAAAGGTGATTTTTTCCATCTTAAAATTTACTCTCCTGTTGTTTTTTTGGTTCATTTGTTTCATCTCAGTGGTTCTGCTGAATTGTTTCAGTTTAGTTTAAATGTTTCATGTTTTGATGGCATACATTAAAGTGTTTTTTTCTGGTACATTTTATGAATGCACATGAAATTTAATTCAAATATAAAATATATGATGCTTTTTTGTAGTTTTTTTTCTCACACTTTACTGGATATGTTATGTTATTTTGTATATGTTGACATAGTTTATTACCTTATTACCAAATAAGGTAAATGTTTGGATGGAATGTATGCTTGACTATGGGTAATGATTTCTGGCTTTTAATATTTTTTTCTAAAGTTTGAAATATGTCTGTACATTTTGCTCATATTTTCCTGGAGGTTTTGATTTTAGACTTGTTATTTTATTTTATGTTATATTTTTGATAATTTGTGAGACCATATTGCCATGATGTAATAACCCATTGCTAGGGGACATGTGTTGTGATGTGAGATTTTACATATAACTTGATGAATATTTTGTATGTCTTTATTTGTAATTTAGGCAAAGAAATGTAATTTAGTGTTTACCCCCTTCCCCCCCCCCCCTTCCCCTTAGGAATGGGTCTGTTTGAATTTTACGACAGGATTTGGGGGATGTGTTTTAAACCAGTTTGCCGAGTGTTTCTTTGCTAAAGTCATTTCTAACCCCGCAAGTAGGCTAAGGTGTACTTTAACATATGGTTTGGGGACTGGTGTTAAGATGTTGTATTCCCCCATTGGTCTGAGGTATGGCTGTTTGGAATTGGCTTGTGTCAGACGCTTTAAAGTATCATGATGTCCTATTGGCTGTATGGGTTGGACAGAGAATTTATAAATTTGCTTGTTCAACCACATTCTCTCTCTCTTGCTAACCTGTGATGATGTAGAAGTATCTCTCTCTTACTAACCAACATCTGAAAGAAGCATCTCTCTTGCTAACCTGTGATGATGAAGACAACACAATGAAGAGCACAGCTCAGCAGCCATTTTGAACAGACATGTGGCTGAAAGCTGAGCACCAATGATGCCTTAACTAGAGACATTTAAGTAACCACAAGTCTGTGTGCCGCCTGAACTACATATCACCATTTAATCAGGTTGTATGGTTGCCAATATTCAAATGTACTTTGCATTTTGTTATTTTTTCTGAATATTATCAATAATACATTATTTTATGTGTAACTTAACTTCTGCTTGTCTTTTTACTACATCTAATTACCTGAGGTTATAGATATAGAAGGGAAGGTGGGGATAAGTTATATACAATAATACCTTATAAACAGTGGTAAGTCTGTGAGATTAGGCATTCTAAGGCTACATATTAATAATACAATAGTGGAAAGTAGAGCAATATATATTACTCTACCGAGACAAAACAACATGGGTGTGAATTCATGGTGTGACAGTACTTCATTTGGTGCTTTGTGTCATTTTGCTGTCCAAGTTTGTGGATACACTCTTAAATACTTCTGCAAGTTGTAATGTTAGGAAATTAGACCATGAACTTTATTTTTTATAGCTTTGGCTCTGACACAAAATTTTCTTTTTGGTTACGAATCCCAACTAAGGTTTTGTTTTATAGAATGCTTGGTCTACATTGTACTATTCTAGTCCACCATTCTCCATCCTGTTACAGAATTCTGTGGCTCCATATACCATAAATTTACTATTATAATATTTTAAATTTCCAATTCTTAAATTTTTGTTTGTTAAACATGGTACAGTGGAACCTCGGGTCACGAACGTCTCGGACCACGTACAAATCGGGTTACGACCAAAAAGTTCGCCAAACTTTTGCATCTGTTCACAACCACACACTCGGGTGATGAACAAGCCAGTTTCCCTTCCGGTTCGTATGTGCTGATGATTTCCGCACATGTTCAGTCTCTCCCTGTGCATTTGCTGTGCAGCGAGAGAGTGCGAGAGAGAGAGAGCATGAGAGCGCCAGTGAGCGAGAGAGAGAAAGAGAGCGCGAGCGAGTGACAGAGAGAGTGTGAGAGTGCGAGCGATAGAGAGAGAGCACGAGAGAGAGCGTGAGTGAGAGAGAGCGTGAGCGAGTGACAGAGAGATAGTGTGAGAGCGCGAGCGATAGAGAGAGAGCGCGAGAGAGAGCGTGAGTGAGAGAGAGAGCGCGAGAGAGAGAGAGAGTGTGAGCGAGCGTATATATATATATATATATTAAAGGTGGTGATCAGCATGAGCGTAAGCGTGTGCAGAAGGAACTCTGAGTCCAGCTCAGGGCGATGAAGGAGCAGTACAGGAGAAAGTTGGAGTAGAAGTTGCAGAATAACAGCATGAAGGAAGTGTGGGATGGGATGAAGATCATCACTGGCTGCAGCTCGAAGCGGGGTGCCACCATCAAGAGAGATGTGGAGAGAGCAAACCAGATGAACAACTTTTTTAACAGGTTTGACCACCCTAACCCACTCTCACCTCGGAGTACTACACCCTCCACCCATCCTTCTGCTGATACCAGCATAGGAGAGAGTTTACCCCAACCCACAATTACAGCAGCCCAGGTAAGCAGAGAGCTGAGGAGACTTTGTGCCAGCAGGAGTATCGCCCCGACTGCTGAAGGCCTGTGCATTGGAGATGGGGAGTCCTCTACAGCGCATCTTCAACCTGAGCCTGGAACAGGGGAGAGTACCGAGGCTTTGGAAAACATCTTGCATCACCCCAGTCCCAAAGGTATCACATCCTAGTGAGCTGAATGACTTCCGGCCTGTCACTCTGACGTCGCATGTGATGAAGACCATGGAGCGGCTGCTGCTTCACCACCTGAGGCCACAGGTCCTTCACGCCCTCGACCCTCTGCAGTTCGCATATCAGGAGAAGGTGGGAGTGGAGGATGCCATCATCTACATGCTACACCGATCCCTCTCCCACTTGGACAGAGGCAGTGGTGCTGTAAGAAGTATGTTTCTGGACTTCTCAAGCGCCTTTAACACCATCCAACCTCTGCTCCTTAGGGACAAGCTGACAGAGATGGGAGTAGATTCATACCTGGTAGCATGGATTGTGGACTATCTTAAAGACAGACCTCAGTATGTGCGTCTCGGGAACTGCAGGTCTGACATTGTGGTCAGCAACACAGGAGCGCCGCAGGGGACTGTACTTTTTCCGGTCCTGTTCAGCCTATATACATTGGACTTCCAATACAACTCGGAGTCCTGCCACATGCAAAAGTTTGCTGACAACACTGCTATTGTGGGCTGCATCAGGAGTGGGAGTATAGGAACTTAATCAAGGACTTTGTTAAATGGTGCAACTCAAACCACCTACACCTGAACACCAGCAAAACCAAGGAGCTGGTGGTGGATTTTTGGAGGACCAGGCCCCTCATGAACCCCGTGATCATCAGAGGTGACTGTGTGCAGAGGGTGCAGACCTATAAATACCTGGGAGTGCAACTGGATAATAAATTGGACTGGACTGCCAATACTGATGCTTTGTGTAGGAAAGGACAGAGCCGACTATACTTCCTTAGAAGGCTGGCGTCCTTCAACATCTGCAATAAGATGCTACAGATGTTCTATCAGACGGTTGGGGCGAGCGCCCTCTTCTACACGGTGGTGTGCTGGGGAGGCAGCATAAAGAAGAGGGACGCTTCACGCCTGGACAAACTGGTGAGGAAGGCAGGCTCTATTGTAGGCATGGAGCTGGGCAGTTTGACATCTGTGGCAGAGCGACGGGCACTGAGCAGGCTCCTGTCAATCATGGAGAATCCACTGCATCCACTGAACAGTATCATCTCCAGACAGAGGAGCAGCTTCAGCGACATACTGCTGTCACTGTCCTGCTCCACTGACAGACTGAGGAGAGCGTTCCTCCCCCACACTATGCGACTCTTCAATACCACCCAGGGGAGTAAACGTTAACATTATTCAAAGTTATTGTCTGTCTGTATACCTGCATTGTTATCACTCTTTAATTTAATGTTTTCTTTATTAGTATGCTTCTGCTGGAGTATGTGAATTTCCCCTTGGGATTAATAAAGTATCTATCTATCTATCTATCTATCTATCTATCTATCTATCTATCTATCTATCTATCTATCTATCTATCTATCTATCTATCTATCTATCTATCTATCTATCTATCTATCTATCTATCTATATTTACATACAGCTCGTACAGTCTGGAATGGATTAATTGTATTTACATACAATCCTATGGGGGAAATTACTTCGGGTCCACTGTAGTTATATTTCCCAAAAAATACATGATATTTTTATTGACTTCCTTTATACTCCAGATGCTGGGCAGCAAGTTAACACAGTGGCCAGATCCTCACAGAGTCCTGGGTTCAGATACTCACCCTTGACGCAACCTCAGTGGAGTTTGCCCATTTCTCCTTCTTTCTGTTGGATTTCTCTCTGAGTATCCTATATTTTGCCCCACATTCCAAAAACAAAAGTGTGAAAGTATTTGGTGATTCCATATTAGCCATGTGAATCTGGTAATAATAATGAATTGGCCTTCTTTTTAGTATTGTAAAAAACAATTGGATGATTCATTCATAACAATATTATTAATTTATAATGATGTATTTAACACAGAGTAAATGTGTTTCATGTAGTAAAGATTCTGCCTAATTCAATTATTCAGTAGATCTCCTTGTTTGCAGGGCTTTGGATAATGTAGCATATTTAAAGTTACCTTTCCTGATATGACCTCTCTGACTGAATAGCTGTGGCCTGATGTAACAGGAAACTGTAATGTGAAACTGCCCACATTAGCAAAAAGAACTATGATATGCTTTTGTAGTAAAACTGATATATAAATATTATTATTATGAACTGGTTTCAGCACTTTTTCATAAAAACTGAAGCGCTTTACAATTTTCTGAGATGTACACTGTGTCCTTTTGCCCATTTACCTTGATTTGCTAGCCTCTGCAAGTGTAGATCCAGTTTTTATTAGAATATTTGTTTCTTTTTGTTGGGTTGCCAGTATTTCTTAAGTGATCTATCAATCAGTGCCATCTGCTGTCTGTGGGTGTTCCAGGGCCTCTGAGGTGCAAAAATGAAATCTTTTCTTTGGCCAGCCAATTAACATAGCCTTCAATTTGTTAATAGTGTATTAAATTATTTAAAATAACACGTAAGAGAGATTTTTGTGCTTGTTTACCAATATGATGTTGCAGTCTTTCTAATTAGCTCTTGATCTCCTCAATATCATTGTGGCTTCCCTAATATCCTCAAGTTTCTCCCATAAATAAAGCAGATTCATCATAATTATTTCAATTAAATAATAACTATGTACCCAAGGTCACAGATGGAAATTACAGAGAAGGACATTTAAGACCGAAGCCAGCAGTTTTTTCACATTAAAGTCTTGGGAATGTGGAACAAACACAGAGACATGTAATTGAAGCAAACACCCTGACAAAAGGTCTGCATGAGATATTAGAAAAGCTTAGGTCTTAGGTATGATGGATTCTCCTCTCTCCTCTCATTTGTTAAAATGCTTGTGTTCTAGGTATGGAGAAAGGTTGGATATGCAAGCTTGCCCTTATGTCTTCTGTAAACTTTAAAAATATAACTATTGCCTTAAAATTATTGTTCTTGCAATAAATGAGCTACATTGATCATTTTATTCTCATTATTGTTCTTGTTATCTTTTTGTGTATATTTTTATCAAACTCTGTGATATTGATAGTTTCACCTTAAAGTTTAATGTTCATTACTTTGTAATCATTTAACACACATTTTGTGATAAAAAAGTAATTACACCATGAAGCTATAGTAAACATTTTATGAGAACTGGGAGACAAACATGACCATGTACACCCAAAAAAGAAGGTTCACTAGGCTCCCAGTAACTGAATAATGCCCTGTGGTTCTTCTCAATGTGAGAGAATGACTGGGAAACCCTCAGCCAGGCAAAGGATACCAGAGTACAAGTCAGATCATGCACTGGTCTGCTTTTAGGAAATCCAGTCCCAGAATTTCATTTATTTGGTAAAGCTGCAATCCATACTTCCTTTAATGCTATTTGTCATGTTGTGTTATAATAGAGAATTTGTCAAAACTTTGAAGTCTTCTCCCCATTCATAATGCTCAAATACTCTGAGGTTGGTTCCCAGGAAATCCTGCCTCGAAGTGGTCACAGTTCAGTCTTCTAAACAGGGCAGCACTATTCCTGGCCCCATTCAGCTCACCAGGACATGTATCATGCCATGGGGCATTCAGCATGGTCTGAAATGGGTTCATTCAATTAAATTCAATCATATTCAGTTTATTTTTATGTAGTTCTCTTTACTGAATGCAGTCTTAGAGTGCATACACATACTATAATGCAGTAACAGCACTTATCAAACCATACAACATTTTTGTACATAAACACACAGCAGACTAATAACTAACATAAACAAATCACAGCAGTATAAATTCCTGTTAACACTAGAATCCCTGAAGCCTACGAAAAAGGTCATAATGCTGGGCCTCCTTAAATTCCTTCACACCTCTTCACCAGCGTCTTTGTTTTGCAAATGTGTCAATCAGCACAGGCAGCAGGCAGCCTGCTCACTCTTCCCCCATTGTGGCAGCTGAAGTCAAGTCAAACGCTGAAGTCTCTTTATCTGGGGGTTAGGTGTCAGGAATAATATAGGGTAAATAATATATCATTATTTGGAATACATACATTTCATGTGTGTTCCGTATCTATGCGATTGCGATTGATAAATGAGTTTCTGTTTTTACATATTGACAGCAGCATGTAAATTGAATAATTTCTTTTTCTTTGATTACATTCTTGAATAAAGCTGCACTTGTTTTGTTATACTTTTTGTGAAAGTATTTATTTGGACTTCAGTCTTCATACATTATACACTTCACGTCAACATTTTATCAATTATTACTATAACATGACAAAAGTTTCTGTTTTGTTATATGTTCAGCATTTTTTGCCTCACATTTCCTGTCATCATACATTTAGCCAGATCGTTGTAGACACAGAAAATGCATGAAATGTGTATATTCCAATTAACGATATATTACTTACCCTATAAAATTCCAGGCACCTCACACCCAAATAAACAGACTTGAGCTCTGAGTTCTCAGCTGTGTTGATAGTGAATGTGATAGCAGGCTGCTTGCTGCCTGTGCTGATTAACACATTTGCAAAGCTGAAATGCTGATTAAGAGGTATGAAGGAATTTAAGGTGGCCCAGCATTACAACTTTTTTCGTATGATTCAGTGATTCTAGTGTTAACATCTATATAAATAAAAATGTAAATGTTCGTTTGTTCAAAATCTTAAATCTCCGAAAGTTCTTCACCAATTGCTTTGAAATTTTGACACAACGTTGCATTCGAATACGCGCGTGTTTTTATATACCTATATAATATAGATTCACACCTGTGACAGGTAAAAACATGCTTTTTTTGAAAAACAGCGCCATCTGGTGGACGTAAAAGCAACACATGCTATACTAAATAATTTGTTACGATTCCATTTCAATGTTTCCGATTTACGATCCATTTACGATTTCCAAATTTCCAATTTTACGATTCCATTTCAATGTTTCCGATTGCATTGTTAAGCGCACATAAATGTGGAATACTGTAACTCCGTTAAATCGATCAAAGGCAGCGACATGGCAGTTTTTGGCGTGCAATCAGAAAGAAGTGATAGGAATGCAGTCATATATATCGATGAAATCGCACAGTATCAGGCTGGAAGATACATAAGCAGCAATGAAGCTGTATGGCGAATTCTTTCATTTCCCATACATGAACGAAGTCCAGCTGTTGTTCACTTAGCAGTACATCTAGAAAATGGACAACGTGTTTATTTCACAGCTGCAAATGTGCAACAAATAGTCCTGAATCCACCGGCTACAACGTTAACTGCTTCCTTCATGTTATGTCAAAATGATGCGTTTGCGAAAACACTGCTGTATTCGGAAGTGCCTACGTATTACACATGGAATACGAGTAGAAAATCATTTGAACGATGCAAACAAGGAGAGCGAGTCAACGGACAACCTGGCATATTCAAAGAAACTACGATAGGCAGACTGTACACCGTGCATCCCAATCAAGATGAATGCTTCTTTCTTCGCATGCTGTTGGTAAATGTGCCCGGTCCAACGTCTTTCCAGTGATTGAGAATTGTCAACAGCATTACACATGCCACTTTCCGCAGTGCATGTCAAGCTCTGA
Organism: Erpetoichthys calabaricus; assembly: GCF_900747795.2. Taxonomy (NCBI): domain Eukaryota; kingdom Metazoa; phylum Chordata; class Cladistia; order Polypteriformes; family Polypteridae; genus Erpetoichthys; species Erpetoichthys calabaricus. Next base: position 261,561,112 of record NC_041394.2, on the reverse strand, counting down.
ATTTATTGGAGAACGACCGACACTGGAATGTATGCATTAATGACGCGTGCAACATGGCACATCCAAATCAAATTCGTGCATTGTTTGCAATCATATTGACCGCCTGCTCTCCTTCATCTCCAACAGAGTTATGGGAGAAATATAGATCGCACATGTCTGAAGATATTTTCCGTTGAATACGCAAGGAAAATTCAAATATGAACATGGATTTCACAGCAGAAAACTACAACGAAGCGTTGATAATGATTGAAGATTTGTGCTTAGAAATCGCAAACAAAGTTCTCAATCAATTGGGAATGCCATCACCGAATCGATCTGCTGCTGTTTCATTCGATGTAGAATTGCGTCGTGAACAAAGTTACAACACAGGTGATCTTTTGTCGTATGTGCAATCAAATATTCCTAAGCTAACGCTTGAGCAAAAAGGCATTTACGATCAAATAATGCAAACTGTCAATAACGGAGTTGGAGAAATCTTCTTAGATGCGCCAGGAGGAACTGGTAAAACTTTCCTAATTAGATTGATTCTGGCAGCAATTCGATCCCAAAATGGCATAGCCTTAGCTCTTGCAGCCAAGAACAAAGACAACGGATATGCCATTTCAATTTAAAAGATTGCAATTCCCAATTCGATTGGCGTTCGCAATCACCATCAACAAAGCTCAGGGCCAATCTTTAGAATTGTGCGGTTTAGATCTAGACACGGATTGCTTCTCACGTGGACAATTATATGTTGCGTGTTCTAGAGTCGGCAAACCAGACAATCTCTATATCTGCACAGACAATGGAACAACAAAAAATATTGTATACCCACAAGCATTGTGAAATGAAACATATTAGAAACGTGCGTTCTCTTTTCTTTCATTTCCATTTAAGCAGACTGAGCCACAGCAACGCGTGGCCGGGTACAGCTAGTTATATATAAGATACGTCCAGTTGACAATGAATGTGAGCTTTCATGGCTCCCAAGGACAGAAGTAAGGCCAGCACTGTCATGCCTGCATTGCTTCCACATCTCTCCTCTGTGGAGTTGTTATTGACTGTTGAGTAATTATCACTTTTTTGGCATTTCTGCACCTGGTTTACACATTGTTTATTAATTTTACAGTTGTGGCAATGATGTTAATGTGGCGTCTTCTTAGAATGTTTTCTGCACCGAATGTTTATATGTTGTTTTGTTTTCAGATAGCAGCAGTCATATTGTTTCTAGGGACACTGTGCCCATTGCCTTGTGATCAAATGTCCTTGGGATGCCTGACATCATGACTCCAGAGCTATATAAGAACCTGTGTGGTTCTAGCTATTATCCCAGTTTTTGTTCCTAGTTTAAAACTAAAAAGAAAAATCTTTTTTTAGCATTAGTCAGGGGTCATCAACCAAGTTAGCGGGTTTTCTGGACATTATGGGGTTTTTTTGCTCCTTTTTTAACTACAGTTATTTCTGACATTCAAATCCTGATGGTGCCTTTTGTGTTTCATCTCTTAGTTAATCCAGCTGCTTTATAAAAATTTCCTCTGAAGACATTAATGCTGTGGGTATTCAAAACAAATGATTGATCATTGCCTACATATTGGAAGTCATGACCATTGCAAGTATTCTTATTGTTGTAGATCACCCTTAGCCTCCTGACATTTGGCTATTCTTGTTTAAAGTGACCATGGACCCTCACAAACAAGCCATACTCGTGCTGATGAAAAACTGCTATAGTGAATGAGTATGGCAGTGAATGTCCTCCACTGGGATCTGCTCCACCCTATGTGTTTTGGCTATTGCATATCACATGATGGCTTACGCAGTAAACCTGACCTACTCACCTTTGAGGGTGGAATCTCTGTTACCAAGTCTTCATGCACTGATCAGAATTTGGAAATTGGAGAACCCATCTATTTCTTTGAAACCTTGCTTATCTTCCATTCAACTCTTCTCTTCACTTACACACATTCAGCCTGAGACATAGGAGCTTTACAGGAACCAACCATGGTCACTTTATGAAACATACACCTGTAGTGGGAACTCCATCTCCCCTTCCCACAACGGTAGATGACAAGATTGAATCTTCACACAACACTCCTCTATAAAACGACTCAGTCTCAATGCACCAAAAGCATCAGTGGCATATACCACACTGCATAAAATGATTGTGTGTCCAATTGCTGCATTGTGAAAATTATGACCAGCTGTCGGTTAAGGAACTAAGTCACCCAGTAGCCTGTGGGGGTCTTAGTGCAGGTGTGCTGCTGTAACAGGGATGCCTGCAATGTGCCTTTCTTTAAAGGGTTTATGTTATGAAACTGCCTACTGAGAGTATTTTGTCCCCTTGGGGATGCCATAAAAAAGGGGGCATGATCTACTTTTCCCAGGGGCACACATAACGGAGTTTGTATTTGTGAAGTAACTGGCAATAAACCCAGAGTATTCTCCATACCAGTCTGCTCTGCTTCATTACTTTATTAATGACCAGCATCTAAGCCAACACACAGAAGCTCAGTTACACTGTCAACATGCATTTTGCTTATAGCTTAGGAAAAAAAAGAGAAAAAACGATTAAGGTTAGAGTTAAACAGTTAAAAAAAAAGACATTTTTGGGAACTTCCATTCCTGAACACTTTGAATCATTCATTTTTCAATCATTTTGAATTTGATTGGTTGGTCAAACATTCTCTATTGCAGCAAAGACAGTAGAGGGAACCATCCTTGCTCCACATAATGATATTATGCTGGTTTTCAGCTTATGTATATAAAAACTGTATGCATTGTGGCAATTATAAAAAAAATATTGAGTAGAAATGGGTACATCCTAGCATTTCATTATTTTGAAATGTATTAACCATGTAAACTTTTAAAAATATAAAGGTTATGTTGTGTACATTATGACATGCAAATAAATAAATAAATAAATATCCACCCACAACACAGTCATGCTTGGCATTTTCCTTAGACTAATTTCCATAAAAAAAGCAAGCCTGCACATCTTAATTTTCAGTTTTGACACGAGGAGTCCCTTTGAAATCATTTATGTATGTCTGATGAAGCGGTGTGTTTCTAAAGCTGAAAAAGAGTTGCCAGAATGAGTCACTGCAGGGCTTATTACTGGAGTGGGAGGTGGAGATACTGTACAGTGGGTTTCTGATTAAACTGTATCGTCTTTCTCTTCCATGTAGTTCTAAAAATAACAAATTCATTTAGGTTTGTGAAAATTGAATTGTACAAACCAATACCTGCTGAAAATGATTTGATTCTGTGCAACTTTATATTGTTATTGGCTTGATATATGATTTTTAATTGTAGTAGGCTCTGTAGTTCTGAACATGTAACAGCATTATGCAATTATCAGCCTACAAACTCAGAAAGAAAAGCTATTGCTTGGGGGAATGAAATGTCTTTTAATTTAAAGAATCCAGTGTTGATTACATAAATATAGTGTATCTGTATGTTATACGAAGCCCAATGGCTTACAGTGTATCTCCGCTGTTTGCTGCTAGCCTTGCTGATATGCCTGCAGCATAAAATACCAGAAAGATTTCTGAGCAGAGATGGAAAAAAATCCAAGCATTAGTCATAGCAGGTTGTTGCATCTTCTGACCTAGAGAAGCAGAAGTGTGGGAATTAAGTGCCTGTTTTTAGTTTGTTATCTTTAATGGAATAACTACATAGTCTTTGTCCATCCTAATTAAGTAGTCAGATTGCTTTAGATGTTTGTTTAGAAAGCATATATTTAATTTGGAAATAAATATTTTCTCCAATAAACTGTACTTCTTGTATTTCAGTGCTGCCGTTTTGCAAGAACCTATGCATCTTTATGCCAAATAGGGGATATCAGTGGATATGTGGGATGCACTGTACAAAAAGAAGAATGTTTTACTTTTTAAATTTGTTTTGAATACCTCACATTTCTAAAATCAGCCAAAGGAGAGAATTCTCTGCAAAGCAAATAGATTAAATTGTAGTCGAATGCAGCAGCCAACATTTCTAAGCCATAGTCCAGGCACATTTAGAAAATCTCATCATCATTTATCTCAATCATACATTAGCCTGGATTCGTAAGTACAGTATTTATAGATTGTGATTTGCTCGCACAGTTCTCCGTTAATTTGAGTAGGGGAGTCAATTGTGTTTGTTCATCTGGGGAATTATTTCATTTTCTTCATATTTATCTAAGGATAGCTATCAGGGTGCCATTTAACAAAATCTCTTGTCTTACTTTTAAAATACAAAGTATAATCTAATCTAATCTGATGGTGCTATAGTAGATAGTCCCCCCAGTAGAACTTTACTTAGATACGTTTCTGTACAAAAGATACATTTTGTAAAGAGAAGCCATTTGCATCAGCGGTAGGGTATAAAGCTGAATTTCTAGTCAGTTAATAATCCACAGACATTGAGTACAGATTAGAGGAAAATGCTCCACATGGGATGAGGTCAAAGCCATTGATAATGCTGAGCCAGGATAATTTTTTTCAGTTAAATTGTGAATGACAAGCTTGAGAATGATATCAGAAATTAGGCTGAAGCACTTTTAAGATGCAAAGAGTTGTGGAATCTGGTACAAATTTCAAAGTCATGTAATTAAAGTGGAAACTATGACATTTTTAAAAAGTATAGCATATGATTGATATATTGGGACAACGTAGGTATTAGTTAACCAAAATGGATGAAGACTTTGCTTTGCCAAGCTTCTTTTATTCTTATGTGAGTGTGAGACGAAATTAGTCAGTCACTTTTGTATAAATTTGGTATCCTCATGTGTCTCAACCTATCTTGTCCAGCTCATCCTCTCTCTATCATGTTGCCGTAAAGCCTGCTTTTCAGACTCTGTCATTTTGAGGTGCATTGCTTACCTCCTGTCTGCTTTTTGACTACCACCAATGCTAGACGGACTTCCATTACCCACTGTGAAAGCATCATTAGTTTTCTTGCGAGTACTTCCCATGTTTGAAGGCTACCCTCAGCTTTCCTCCATGCCTTTCCTCTTTATCCTCATGTGTATCAGCCCGTCTTGCCTGACACTTCCTGGCTCAATTGCAAACAAAGCAAAACTGAACAATCAGATTGCTCTGAGGGACCGGACACACATACACAGACATACTGTTTTAAGATGTAGTAGGTACACTTTCTATAAGGAGAGACTGACCTAATACCTAAAGAGTTGAGATGGCAACAGCAAGGTTGGAGGTTCACTTCCCACACACAGTGTGGGAATAGTGTTAAGTAAGTATGGTAACTTGCTTATGCTGTGTAAATATGTATTTCTGTAAAATTATAAAAGAGCATGCGTAAGCCATGAGGTGAAGTACCATCCTGGATGGTGTTGGTTCTTGCCTTACCCCAGATTATTCCAGAATAGGCTCCAGGTCCCTATAACTCTAAAGCAGGATTTAAAAAATTCATAAGACAGGTAGATTTAACCATAGTTTTTTTGGACTATTGATAACCTGACAAAAAAATTAAGTTTTAAAGGTGTCTTTTACCCTCTTTTCTTTTTTTCTTTTTGTTGCTTATTAACTGATGCTAATGTCATGTGTTATAAGCACATTGCAATTTTCAAAATTAATCATATTCTGTATCACCTGTTGCTTTTAAAGTGGAGAAAAAGTCAGGAATGTGTTTTTATAACTATATGTGAAACACAACATTATGTTCTTATGCATTTTAAAATACAGCATGTATTGTGAAAGCAGTTGTGTTTCCTTTTTACTTTTCTTTAGTACTGAGTTTCAAAATAGTATGTTACATTTACTTTCTTGCTGTTGCACCTTTTTTAGCCTTTTCAATAGAAGTCAGAGAGTGTTGTTCATAGGCGTAACCCCAACCTCATTCAGTACTCTGAGTTCATTTAGTTCCAATTAAAACTATGCAAGTGGCAATATAAGTAGCAGATCTAACCTAGATATGGGATACTTTTTTGAGGTAATTTCTTCTCGGAACTGTTTCATATTTTCCCCTTATGTGATTCTGACACTTAACATTCATTAAGCAAATGGCATGTACTTCTGATTTTGAACATTTGTGAGATTTTAAATTAATTTTATTATAATAAAATCTAATTTTAGTATAATATTAAATTTGTTTCAATAGAATTTCACTGGAATTCTAAAAAAAAATTCCTTATACCTTTCCTTTTTATCCTAAACTATAAATTCCTTATGTATAAGTTCTATAAGAGGTCCATTGTTCAGATTTGTGGGTTTTCTGACACAGCTTACCTGCTATATCTTTGTAGAGTCTACTGTCTTAAGGCCATGTCATATTAGGTGGATTTTTTCCTGCAATTTGTTCAATTTTGTCTTTAGTCACAGAGATAGGCTCCGTGTGCATAGGAGCTGCCAACTAATGAATGCTTATCAGGAAGTACAAAGCATGTGATACAGCAATGAGGAATAAGGAACACAAGAGCTCTTCTGTTAGATGTCATGTGTTTTGTGGAATGGGAAAAAGAATAAAAAGGACTAAGACTGTGGCTGAACTCACTGTACCTGTTAAATTTTCAAATAGCACCGACTCTGTCAGGCAGTACGCTATTGACTGCCATAAAAAAGGGGCGAGTACAACTGTGCTGGAAGGCCAGCATGCAGTCACTATGTTTGATATGCCCAGTGATTATCAGTCATGTAAAATGTCATATTCTGGCAACAGGATCAGAAATTTTATACCCATACCCAGAAGAGAAGTCATGTTCTTAAAAGATGTTAGCATATATTGTAGCCTCAGGCTACTGATGGGACAAGAGCACTTTATTAAACAATGGTGTGGTAGCAAATAATAATAGTGGGGAAAAATAAAACTGTACAAAGAATCAAGATTTTTGTTGCAATATATCAAAAATACACTAGGTACAAATATATATTTTTTCTGCATTTTTTGTTTTTAGAACCATTTATAGGAATATAGGAATCACTGCAGCAGTACTAATGTTTGCAGTGCATTATCTATGGGAATTTAGAAGCAATATATTTTATTGTTACTTGTATAAACAAAATGCATTTTTTCTTCATTCCAGCAGTATACTAAATTCACTGTCAAGCGTGCAAGTTCATTCTGGTTTTCACAATGTTACAGTGCTTAATTTAAAACAAGTAATTTAGACACATAGTCCTATTAAAATCAAGTGGTCTGGCACAGACTCCAGTTGAGAGGAGTGCTTAATGGCTGATTTATATGTAATTTAGAATTCACAGACTAAAGTACTTGAAAAGCAGTTGGAGAAACAAGTAACCTCAACTGAGATTGTTTGTCATATTTGGATGCGGTTTTCAAAAGCTTTTGCAAATGTTTGTTAACTCTCTTCCTGATTGGCCAAAGTTCATGTCAGTGTGAAGTTGAAATCTGTCTGGAGTTACAAAAAAGCACAGTGAGTAAATGAAAAGAAGACAGATGTCCATAATACAAAAAGAAATTGGATGCAAAGAATCACAGGAATTTTTTTACAAGGTTAGTTACCATGAATCTTTTATCAGCACTTTAGAGCTAGGAAATATTAGACACACTGTGTAAAAATGACACCAATAAAATGTAGGAAAAAGTGATTTTAACATGCTCACACCCCAGGGATGGCAAAGTAATGTAGGAAAGGGAACGAGGAATTTACATTGGTTAATTAATTATCAGTTTTCCTTTGGTAATGCCAGTAATTAACTAAATTTGATAATTTAATTTAATTTGAGTTTAATTTTAATTTTTGGTAATAATTTGGCTCTCACTTTATTTTCCTTAACTTTCTCTATAGGAGGTGGTCTTTGGCCATTAGACTTATATCAAGGTAACTGAAGCACACTCTTGTTAAGAAACAGAATTATACAATGTATTAATAATCATGAGGATTATAGAAACATGATTACTTCAAATATATTAACATAGAAAACAGGACACTAGACAGATGAGACAAATATATAAACATAAACACAGAAGAGTTTACAAGCCATTTAGATTTCTAATTTATCTTGGCACAGATAAACTTAGTTTTACAATACTAAGTCTTTAAGAATGGTGTGTCATGTTGTGTGGAGTATTCCCACCCATTAGCCTTGAGGTGACTAGATATTACAGTCTTTCAGGTTATAGACAGCAATCTTCTCTTGCTATCATAAAATATGCCAGCTGAGTATTAGTAGTGACTAGTTAACTATCTTTCTTCCATTAGGCAAACAAGTTGCCTTTATGTACAGTCTCTCCCAACTTATGCATTTTACTGTCCTTTAACAAGGCTGGACAATATAACTTTTTCCTACAGTTCATATTTCTTTTTATTTGTTATGCATAAATGTAAGTGTCCTGTAATTAAACAGTTTTATGATAAAGTTCCGAAATCACATGAATGCAGCAGTATCTGTCTGCTGTTACTCAAAGTACTCCGTAGGCACTTGCCAATTGGCTCCATTTTGTTTGCAGCACCAGAATAGTTTGGGATTGTGTCTGCTGTGAGGTTAGTGTGTGCACATTGTCACCATCACTTGAAATTTCAAAGGGGTGGGTAGCCATAGACAAGGCACCATTTAGACTTTTGTTCATTCTTAACAATGTCCACACCCTACTAAAATGCTCACACTGTGTACTGTGATATTGCCTTAAATACTGATTACAGTATGTATCCATTTAATATAGAAATTGTATTGACTTTTCCGTAACAGACTTGATATTCTGAGGAAGTTATACGTTTGTGTATACTGAGCTGTAGGTTTTTACGGGGTATCATCTTAGTGTAGAGTGCATGATCTTTTAAGAATAATTTATGATTTAAATAGTACTTCATAAGCTTGATCCTGATCTTTTTGTGAAAGTAATTGATGTATTGTTGCTAGTATTATGCATCTTTTTTACTTTTGCCATTCCTGTGACCAATAAATATTTCTCTCTTAGTCTCTTTGTTTTTAATTCTGTTTTATTTTTAAATATATCATATGCATATTTGGATATGTAACATTTTTAGAAAAAACTTGTACAGTATGTGTTGCATTTTGCCAAAAATAAAAAATGTCTTTTTTCTGAAAAAATACATTTTTCAGATTTGTTTTTACATATACCGTTTTAATATTTATTAAATACATTTGAGAAATGTTACATTCTCAGTATTGTGCATTTGGTTACAGCATTTTTCTCAATTTGGCACTATTTGGCTGAAATGGATATATGGCAATTTACAATAAAATGCTTCAGTTTGTTTCACTGCCCATTGCTAGGCCAACTGTTAATACAGCATAGTAAATGAATGAAGTGTGCAGATTAGGTTACTTTTTGATTTTCTTGTTCTTGTTCAATGAGCTGTTATGAAGCAAGTTTTATCTCATTTGTCGTTCCTCATACCTATTTTATTTGTTAAGCTTTAATGAGTCCCTTCAGATTTGCAGCAGTATTTCTTTATAACAATCCCCTTTTTTGTATGTTAAGTGCTCTTCAGATGTAATATTTCAGAAGCATGGGAGAGTACAGATGTATGTCATTGCTAAATGAGATAATTAAAATTAGTTTAAGTGTCTGCTTTAAGACTATTGATATTTTAATTAAAGCAATTATATGGTGCATTGAAACTCACTTTCAGTAGAAATTATCAGGTATAGGCAATCAACCAGAATTGAAAACATCATGGTTTAGATGGAATTTAAATTATCAGAATGAGGGTAATAAAATATGAAAATTATTAAGAAATATTAAAGCAAGAGTGTTAGTACAACAGCACGTATTATCGATTTGAGGAGCAATAGTGGTCAGCAAAACAAGAGGTTTCAACCAACTTTTCGTCATGTCTGTAACTCTCAAACATGACAACTAGGGCATTATATAGTTTAAGCATAACATCCTCCAATGTATATTCAACAGTTTTAACAGTATAACCTAACATTTAGTGTCCACTTCGGGGCTTAAGTGCTAAGGCAAGTAATTGTCAGCATTTGGTATCTTCTCAAATGTTACCTTTATGATCACCGCAAGGCAGTTTCTCCTGTCAGATGGCCACTGTCTAGCACACTCATTTTCTAACTGGAATGTTGACACATTTAAAATTGACTACAGTATAGACAAAATTAAGAGCTATTTACATTCCATGTTTTGATTACCTCTTAATGCCCTGCAGCATCATTTTTAATGAGGCCCCATCCTTAAACACACAAACTGCAATCACATGTAAAAAAGAAAAAAAAATACAAAATACAAAATAAAACAGAGATGAAGAAATGAAAAGAAGTGAGAGAAATTGACAAGTAAAAGGAAAAAGTAAAAGAGGGGACAGGCAGCACTGTAACACATACTCTTCGCTAAATCCGGCTTTAAATTGTTAATTTTCACATTCTGTGTTGCGATTTTTACATTACATAAACAGGATTACATTTCTTTTCAAAATGTCTCATTCATTGTACTTAATACATCCATCCATCCATTATCCAACCCGCTATATCCTACCTACAGGGTCACGGGGGTCTGCTGGAGCCAATCCCAGCCAACACAGGGCGCAAGGCAGGAAACAAACCCCGGGCAGGGCGCCAGCCCACCCCAGGGACAATTTAGGATCGCCAATGTGCCTAACCTGCATGTCTTTGGACTGTGGGAGGAAACCCATGCAGACATGGGGAGAACATGCAAACTCCACGCAGGGAGGACCCGGGAAGCGAACCCAGGTCTCCTAACTGCGAGGCAGCAGCGCTACCACTGCGCCACCGTGGTACTTAATATACATACAACGAAATTGGCTAAAGTGTTACTGGTTGCAGAGCTCATCATCTGAAACATCTTGTTATTTCTAGTAATAAAAAGAAATAATCTTTTTTTAAGGAATATGAGCTATATAATACAGAAACGTAATATGGATATTATAAATTGGAATCTGAAAGGTACCAATCATAAAATCAATCTTGGCAGACTGAAGTCAAAAATAGCTTTTCTGCCAAAGGCACACTTAAATATTAAAGAGTAGGGTTAACTGAACACATATTCATTAGGACAGGATTTTCATTTAAACTATGAAAAGAAGACTTGAGGATTTTGAGTATTACTTTACAAAGCAACCCTGTTTGTACAGTATTTCTAAGGTAATCTTGGAAGAGCAATATGTTATAGTTGTTGAGAAAATTAATGAAAACAAACTTGAAGTGGAATTGAAATATTGATTCCCAAAGCAACTCCATGTGTAGCTCTATGGTAATGTACAATGTATTTTACTTGTTAGAAAAAAAATAATGAAAATTAGGTTCATAATTATTCATAGTGAAAGGTTTGTCTTTTATCCACAATTGTAAACTCCTAATTTCAGGAGATTTTATTTGTGCATTAGATCATGCCTTAGATATGCATTGTGGTTTCAGTTGGAGATTATCTTTGAGGGTCTTGATACTTTCAAATTTTATCAAGAACCATAACTTCTTGTAAGACCCATGGGGTTTTCTTTACCTATATTAGACAGAATATTCTTTCTCTTTTTCAGTACATCATGCATTCACAAAGCAGCATCAACCTTCTTGTCTCTGTCAAGTCTTTCCATTGTGATTACGATGTTATTTTAGACCATGTTTCTGTTGCCTGGAGATCATAATTTTAAAAAGCAGTATTCCAACTTGTGACTGGTGACTATACATCTTTTATGAATAGCAGATTTTTTTGCATTATTATTATTTTCAAAATTAATTTTTCTCTAGAAATATCAGTAGGAAGGCTTTCGGCAAAAACATGAAATATACTTAAAGAGGGCAAGTAGTTTCTTATGCTTCATGCAAAAATAAACAGAGAAAGGCATCAGAATTAATTATTGATAGCTCTAGAACTGATGATGAATATGCAAAATCTTCCATCTCTAAGATGGATAAAAAAGATAAGAGCGGTGATTAGAATTCACCTTATTCAACAAAAGAGAAACTGAGCAAATTAACACTCTTATGATGTACAAAAGGAAAAGATTCTGGAGAAAGAAACACGTAAGAGGGAAGTTTGGAATGCAGTAATACAAATAAAAAATATAAATGTAACTAAACTTATCGAACATGAAGAAATATGTAGCATGTTTAAGAAATATTATAAGATGTTATGCACATCCATGTGTATTACAAGTGATCCTCTTAATAAAGACTTTTTTGATAAACTTGAAATGCAACAGCTTGATGCACCTTGCATTGAGGAGCTGGACTGACTTACGAGGATTTTTGAGAATCAAGACAGAATTTTATCTGATCAATTATGTCTCATAATGCTAGCTATTAAGCTAAAGAAGAAAGCTGTCTATACAAAACATTATTTCAGATGTCATTCATAGTCTTTCCAAATAAAAAAGAATTAAAAACCCTGTAGAATACATTTCCAAAAACCATAAAGGGATAATGAGACGTAACATGAAATACATAAGACATTTGCAGCACTATTGCAGAAGTCAATTGTGAGGCTACTACAAAGAATATTGAACATTAAGTTAGACCAGCAGCATATTCAGTGAATATTATTTAATAGTTTACTCCTCTCAATGCAATAAGAATCCATTAAAATTTTTAATAGCTTAGCATACCATAGCTCCAGGCAGCATACCTAATGAGTGGTGTGTAAGGTCAAGATATTTGAATATAGCTTCTAGAGTCTTCAAACTGTAATTGTAATTCTGTTTCTTTTATTAGGCATTTTAATCAGACTTTGAGGCCAATGGAAACTAATTAAATATCATCAGTGGATGGACATGCTATTACTAATAAAGATTGTTTTCATAAATAAGATTATATAGGAGGAATCAGAATGTTTTAAAAAGAACAGGTCAGTGAGCCAACATAGGCCACTAATTTATATCTAAAATAACAACGGAGAGTTTTTCCTGAAGGAATTTTTTTTGCCCTTTTGATATAAATAACAATTTTGTGACTTATGTTTGCAGTGTACATTATATAGTTAATGGTGTTCTGCATGTAAAAAAACTGTACAATTACTGTCATCAGTGTTACTTTTCCCCTTGTTTAACATTAAACCTTTTTATTATTTCTTCTTTTGGTCTTCTTTTTTTAGGGTTTTTAGCTTTTCAGAACTTAAATTAACAACTTTCTTATTTCCTCTTTCCCATATACAGTTGACTTCAGTTTCTTTAATATTATATCCTTCTTAAAGGGATAGATAGATAGATAGATAGATAGATAGATAGATAGATAGATAGATAGATAGATAGATAGATAGATAGATAGATAGATAGATAGATAGATAGATAGATAGATAGATAGATAGATAGATAGATAGATAGATACTTTATTAATCCCAATGGGAAATTCACTACACATCGAATTCTATAAGCAGCTTCGCATGTGTATTATGTAGTTTAACTGCAGCCTCTTTAGGTATTCAGGTATAATCCTAAAGTATTCTGCTAGCATCTGCCTTCATTAAAAAAGGTAGAAAACCGTAATATCAAATCCATATAAATTACTTTCACACAAATAACAGAAATAAACCTCTCTCCCATTGAGACAATATTTGATAGAAGCAACTTTTCCTAAAGTTACAATCTTAAGTATTAAAGTCAGTACCAGCTTTGCACATCAGAACACGGTACTGTACATTTTGCACTTATTTTTAGCAAAGTGGGTTAGGCTGTCTGCATTTGGACAAGGACTTTTATTTTTAAGCATTCCTCACTTGCTTTGAGGTCAATGACTTTGACTAAGTCACTAAGTTTTGACAATTTTGTTTATAAGGCACCCCAGTGTTTTTTTTCTGTGTCATTGTCCTGTGGAAAAATAAATCATTTCTAAAATCCCAAGCCACTTACAGGCTGCACCATACTTTTCTGCAGGATTTCTCTTTTCTTTGCTGTACCAATTTTAACTTTTACAATCACAATTTGTTCTGTTGGTTATACACAGGAGAGTCTACATATTTTTGTAGGAAACAGTGTGATTTATCGTGCCCACCCAGAGGGACTCTAACAAATGTGGGAATTGGAAAGATGAATTTTAACTTGGTTAAATTAATTATCAGTTCTGCCTTTGGCAATACCGGTAATTAATCAGATAATTTGGCAAGGATTCTACATTATTACCTTACCTTTCTAAGTATATTGAGGTAACTGATGCACACTAATTTTAAGGAACAGAATAATACAATTTATTAATAAACACAAAAAATAAGATAACTGCTTAGATATACTGATATGTAAGACAAGACCCAGACAGACTAGACAAACATATAACAAAGTAGGCTGGCTATTTACTTTTTTATTTAGAGTTATAATTTTTTTTGGCATATGTAGATAGTTTTATGACACCAAGTCTTTAAAGATGTCAGATGTTGTGTGGAGTTGTTACTTTGTTGCTGTCCCCAAGTTCAAGTGGAGAATTGTTCTTGCTTTGAAGTGCACTCTTTCTCTTTGCTGCCTGATCCTTTGTTTGTGGTGTGCATTGCTTTCCTCAGTTAGGCCCTTTGCTGTGTCATCTGCAACTCTTTCTGGCACAAGAGTTGAGATGAGAAGCTGAAGTTCCCTTTTTGAAGTAATGGCTATTTCTTAGCCTTTTCATCCTACTAGCCCACAGCTTAGCCTGGCATAGAGTTTGTCAATTTCTGATCTACAAACAGAAAAAAGGTTTTTATTTCTCAGCTCCCCAAACAGAAAACGGCTCATCAGGTTTTAATTTCACAGAGAAGTTTCAGAAAGTCATTTTGCAGAGTGAAAGCACCATCTTCCCCTGTGGAAGATTGCCCTAGAGAATTCCATTAGAGTTGGCTTACAGGTCCATTGAGAGAGCCAGAGTGTCCCAAGAGTTTCCCAAATAACTGTAAGCAGTTTTAAGGGAATGTATAACTTCTCCTGATTGGATTAAATTCACTTCTGGTTACAAAATCAGTGTGTCCTCATAGATGAGCTATTCTGTCCATCCCAGTTGTCATTCCTTGAATTATAGGTCTTTGTTCTTGCTTGAGTCCATTTTGTGATTTCTGACATTTGCAGAGAGGTCCTCTGGAAAGATATCAGTTCAGCTTTAATTTACACCCTTGTTATTAGATGAAGTCCAGGCAGATACTGGTACAAACTGGAGTTCAGTTACTTAGTTTAGAATGCAACTGGGGGAGGGCTGTCCTGGATGTCTGTTATATCTGCTGCCATACAGACCTGGTGTGCCACTAAAGCCTAGCAGAACAGGCAATGCCCACTTTGTCCTACAGTTTGATCCTGACATTACATTGCTTCATTGTGGGGATGGTGTGTAGTATTACACTTGGGGGCTTAAAGTGTTTAAAGGTCGTATCTACTTAGGATTGATAGTCGATAGATCGTGTTTCACCCTAATCAGCATGTCTCCTACAGGTAAATTATAATCAAGATGGTACATGTTTTGTTTTTATAATTTTTGTTAAGGTATGTATAATTTTTTAAGTCTCAGCTGTGAAAAACTGTCATTTGCTGTAATTAATTTAGCTTAGTTCTTTAAAACCACACTACTAAACACATTACGTTAACCGAAAAATTTATGAATAAACTAATATTAAGTTGTATTCTGCATCACTAATTAGTTCCCTGTAATGAGTTATTTTATATAGTACCCTTCACAGAGCACAACATTACATAACCTTTACAAAATTTATCTCCTGCATACTCAGTCCTGGAGTTTGCCCAGTCATATACAGATTTGGAGTTATTCCTTAGTTTTTATATTTTATTTTTATATACTTTAAATATTTACTTTTAGGAACCAAAAATACTCTTTCTTGTAGGAAATTTAAAAATATGCATCATGAAACAAGACATACATTTACATATAAATATACAGAAAAGGGTGGCACTGTGATGTCACCGGTTTAGTATTGCACTGGAGGAAGAGCTTAATAACCCAGGAATCAAATCAGCAGTTAAGGCCAGGCTGGCTGTGTACGGCTTAATCCTCACCACTGCACTGATTCTTGGCGTTTGAGTTTTTCTGTCAACTCTTTACTAGACCAGGCTAGCAATTCACTGGTGCAGATTGAGAGAGTTTTAACAATAACCTCTGTTTCACAATAGTTTATGCTGTTCTACTAATTTTGCAACTTCTTGGTTGCCACAGAGAATATAATGTATAGTGTACTATGAATAAGACATAGCAAAAAGACTAAGTAATTTTTAGCATTTTATTTATTATTAATTTAGAGGCACTTATACAGTATTGTTATATTTTTCAGATTAATACTAAAAATAGAAATGAAATAAATTTAGATTACTTAATATAACATAATCAAATCTAGAAAAGCCTAAAGAAAGTGAACATTTTGTTCAAGCAAGTTATGTACAGCATCTGGTTGTGGACATTTATGAGTTCATTAGGACCCCCCAAAGTCCTTTACCTTAGGAGTAATTTATAGTTCCAGAACTCATTGTAGCGTTTATCCATTTCTAATACCAACCCTTATTATGTAATTATGTATTAATATTTTTATTTTACTTCTCATATAAAAAATATTCATTTTTTACATTAAAATGCATTCTGTACACACCTGCTTAATTCTGAATTCTGACAATATGGATTTATGTGGATTCCACTACATAATCCACTGATCCTCCTTATTAGATTAGATTAACTTTATTAACCCCAAGGGGAAATTTAAATGCATACAGCATAAGTATAAAAACAAAGATTAAAACTCACAGGACAGATAATACAATCAATCAATAAATTAATAATGTATATTGTGCAAAAATTGCAAAATTAACTTAAAGGTTATCAGCATTTAGTTTGGGACTGATAGCAGTAGGCAGAAAAGACCCCCAGAAGTGCTTCTTAGCAAACAGTGGTGGAATGAGCCTGTGGCTAAGAGGGCACCACAAGGAGTGGATGGAGGGGATTTTTAATAACGGCATCCAATTTTATCATCATCCTATTTTCCACAACAGCTTCCAGTGTGTATAGGGTTCGCCCTGTGATGGAGCAGGCTTTCCTGATAATTTTTTTCTAGTAGTGAGCATCTTTTGAGCTTAGGATGCCTTCCCAGGAGAACATTTCATAGAACAACACATTGGCACTTACAGACTGGTAGAACATCATCAGCAGCTTGCTGCACAATTCAAAAGAAAAGTACAGTCTGCTTTGACCCTCCTTGTACAGTGTTACTGTGTTGTCAAAACAGTCCAGTTTGCTGTTATTGTGAACCCCCAGGTACTTGTGGCTCTGCACCTCTTCCACGACCTCTCTCCAAATGGTGTCTGGTCTCAGAGGTTCTTTGCCACACTGGAAGTCCATCACCAGCTGTCTTGTCTGGTTGATAATGAATTACAGTTATAAGGCAAAGTCCTCCACAAGCCTACTAAACACCACGTCGTCTCCATTATTAATGTAGTCTATTAAGGAGGAGTCATCTGTGAACTTCTGTAGATGGCAAGGACTGGTATTGTACTAAAAGTCCGTTGTGCAGAGGGTAAACAGACAAGGAGTCAAAATGGATCCCTGTGGTGCTTCAGTATTACACACCACCAATTCTGACATACAGTTTCTGAGCTTTACAAACTGTTCTGTTGGTCTGGGAGTCCGTCATCCAGAAAATCATGGAGGCCTCAAGAAGAATAGCCTTGAGCTTTTTCCCCAGTCACTGAGGCAGAATGGTGTTAAAGGCACTGGAAAAATCAAAGAACATGATCCTGACTGTGGTGCAGGCTTCATCCAAGTGGTAGTAGGCTCTGTGAAGCATGTAAATAGGAACATCTTCCCACCTATATGTATCTTATAGGCAAAATGCAGAGGACCCAGATGTTCTGAAACCAGGGGTTGTTCTGTTGTGTTATCTGAACTAAAATGTGCTACACTTGAACATAAATACAGTAAGTAGTGAATGAAAAAGAGCATTTATTCATTGATTAAGTTTAATAATTTCTGTTTCTTAACACACTTTAATAAAACATTTTCGGAAATAAAAGTAGAGACTTGCTCTTCTATTTTAAAATATTTCATTTTTACCTCATAGTGATCTACCATACTAGTGAAAGAGCCTTTTCTGTACTCATAATAACACATCATTGAACTTCACAGGATAGCTGCTCTTTCTTTTATAATTGCTTCCTTTATTTTCCATTTAATTCAAGCTAAATCTGCTAGTGTACAATTCTCAGGGTCAGTGCAGTCTCTTTCTTCATTTGATTGTTAAGGGTTGTATTACCATTAGTTCTTAGGATTGTCCACATTTACCTCTTTTCATTTTCCTTTTAACTACTTATGTAGAACATCACTGCCTCTAATCTACACATTTTATATGACCTATATATGCTGTCCTTGGCTACAGGTAAAATTAGCCCTTCCCTGGTGAAAGTGTTACTTTTCTTTTTGTCTTACTGTATGTTATTTCCCCACAATGCCCTTAACTTGCATTACCGCCATCTCTGTTGTTGCTGCTTTTGTTCTTTATTAATATTAGAGCATACTATGCTAAATATGCGTTTTCTTATCTTCTTACTCATTTGTGGAGGTCTTTGAATGGTCTTGATTTGAGTCAGTGTAGAAGTGTGTATATGAGCAGTGAGTGCCTCAGGATGGACTGGTGGCCTGTACTACAGTGTCCATTTTAGGACATCCTCCTCCCTCCGAAAAAACTCCATTCTTCCTACTACCTTCAACAAAAGATTCCTCGTCGCTGCGAGGAATCCCCCGTCACCCCTCCTCGCTTCTTTCCTCCTTCCACCACCGTCCGCTCTCAGTTCTCCGATGTCCGTTTTCCGTCATCCACCCTCATATCTCCGTCATCCGCCTTCAGCTCTCCGTCAAACCCCACACTCCCCCCGCCCCCCATCACGGCATTTTCGTTAATGAAGTGACGTAATACTCCAGCTCCACCTTCTTCACAAGTTCATTCACCGAATTATTTGTCAATTTGATTTCACAGTAAGATTTTACAGCACGACTCAAATGCGGGAACGAAGGTAAATGACGTTAATTGTTGAGTGTCTTTTAATACTATGTAAGCATACATATTAACACGTGTGCATTAAAACATATGCATTTACGGGGTGATTTCTCAGGCTTAAAAGCTCACCTTTTATTGAAAGGTAAATGCAAACTTTTTTCATTCTGAAGGGCACAAACCACGTCGGATTTCAGCCGTTAAACGCGCGAAAATTTTGGTACACCAGATAAATAAGCACAACATATTATCAGTTGTATTGTATGCTTACAAAACATATAGAAATGTGTTAATCGTTAACTAATAGTATGGGATGGTATTTTTCGACTCAGATGCAGATGGAAACCAGAACTGCTTTGGAAAAATACAAACGCCTTACTTAGGACCGATCTGGAAGAAGGTAACGCAGCGTCTTGATTTAAACGATTCCATGTTTTGGTGGGTTTGCGTAGCTTGTTGTCAATATCTTTACACCTGTTTTTAAGGCTTATTGACTGAAAGGGGCTTTCATGAAAAAAGTTAAGAGCTTTGCTACAGGATACACCGTCCACAAGTTGAGGAAGTAAAAATAAAAGTTATATATTTCTGTTTTATTTAAACCTTTTAAGTTTGTATGCGGGCGGCATGGTGGCGCAGTGAAAAGTTGCCAGTTAAGAGACCCGGGTTCGCTTCCCTGCGTGGAGTTTGCATGTTCTCCCCATGTGAGCGTGGGTTTCGTCCGGGTACTCTGGTTTCCTCCCACAGTCCTGAAATCCGACGTGGTTTGTGCCCTTCAGAATGAAAAAAGTTTGCATTTACCTTTTAATAAAAGGTGAGCTTTTAAGCCTGAGAAATCACCCCGTAAATGCATATGTTTTCATGCACACGTGTTAATATGTATGCTTACATAGTATTAAAAGACACTCAACAATTAACGTCATTTACCTTCGTTCCCGCGTTTGAGTCGTGCTGTAAAATCTTACTGTGAAATCTAATTGACAAATAATTCGTGAATGAACTTGTGAAGAAGGTGGAGCTGAAGTATTACGTCACTTCATTAACGAAATGCCGTGATGGGGGGCGGGGGGAGTGTGGGGTTTGACGGAGAGCTGAAGGCGGATGACGGAGATATGAGGGTGGATGACGGAAAACGGACATCGGAGAACTGAGAGCGGACGGTGGTGGAAGGAGGGAGGAGAGGGGAGGGAGGAGGAATCTTTTGTCGAAGGTAGTAGGAAGGATGGAGTTTTTTCGGAGGGAGGAGGATGTCCTAAAATGGACACTGTACTGTCCAAACTGGTTTTTGTTTTACCCCAATTACTCAGATATTCTTTTAAGTCTTCACTGGATGCCTGGGTCTTCCAGTATTGTGTAATAAATCATGTGCTAACCTATAAATCAGTCACATTGTATGTATTGATTGTAAACCTGCTATTAAAAGCCTATCAACATTGTATTATATGTGCAGTTAATAATAATTAATTATCATTAAAGGTAATAATACTATTAAAATATGATAATTCCTTTTGTCATTTTTTATATCATGCTAAAAAAGCTTACAATATGGTTTAAAGCATTCAGAGCATTGATAGCTGCTTATAATGGATTACCTATACTAAAATGTTACCCAAAAAGCTTAATCTCCCTTCTCAGCAACTCTTGATCCTTGCACACCAGTCGACCACTAACCCTGGATATTATGCCACACTCCTCAACAACCCTAATTCTATAGTCCCAAAACATTATCAGTTCTCTTGTATCCAGACTTTGGAATGACTTCCTTACGGATATCAGATATGCAGATCTTTAAATGGCAAATAATACTAATTTAGCGAAGAAGGCATTTAACTACTTCAAATTCAAACATTCTTACCCTTTCTTCCAATTTTACTTATTCTGACTAAATTTGTATTTTTTTAATTTTCTCTAATGCATAAGTGATAGTTTGTATGACTTCAGAATTGTGTGCTAGACATGGTAGTCAACAGCACAGGGACACCACAGGAAACTGGCCTGTCTCACACTGTATTTACCATCTACACCACCTATTTAGGGTGGCACAGTGGTAACTCTGCTGCCTTGCAGTAAGGAGACCAGGGTTCGCATCCTGGGTCCTCTTGCTGTGGAGTTTGTGTGTTCTTTCTGTGTCTTTGTGAGTTTCCTCAGGGTGCTCTGGGTTTCTGCCACTATCCAAAGACATGCTTTTATGTGAACTGGTCCTAGTATGTGTTTAATGTGTGGGTATGTGTGTGTGCATTTGCCCTGAAATGGACTGGTGCCCTATTCAAACCAGCATATTAATTCTATTAGACCTCAGTGCAGCATCTGACACTGTCAGACATGACATTCTACTGTCCAGAATGGAGAACATGCTGGGTATATCTGGTAATGCCCTCCAGTGGTTCAAGTCCTATCTGACTGATAGGCAAGAGTTTGTTAGTCTTGGTAACAGCAGATCTAGCTCAGTGCCAGTCATACAAGGAGTTACTCAGGACACTGTCCTTGGCCATCTTCTCTTCTGTATTTATATGCTTCCCTTTGGCCATATTATCTGTAGCTATGGACTGGGTTATCATTTTTATGCAGATGATACTCAACTCTATTTCAATGTTAAAAGTGGAACTTCATCAAAACTCTCTCAGCTCACAACCTGCCTTAGTGAAATTAAAACCTGGATGGAGCAGAACTCTTTAAAATTAAATTGCAACAACACTGAACTCCTGCAAATTGGGACTAAAATGCAACTTAATAAAATGAGCTCCTTCCCTGTCCATCTTTGCGGTGATCTCATCAGACCTGCCTCTACTGCAAAGAATCTTGGTTTCATTTTTGATTCCTCCCTTTCTTATTCCGCCCACATAAATCACATTAAGAAACTTTCTTATTTTCACCCCTGTAACATATCCTGTGTTTGCTCCTTCCTCTCCTTCTCTAATGCTGAGAAACATGTCCATGCTTTTATCACATCCTGCATTGATTATTGTCATTCTCTACTGGCAGGGGCCCCTTCTAATCTTATATCACAGCTCCAGCTTATTCAAAACTCAGCTGCAAGAGTCCTTACGTGAACCAGCAACAGCGAGCACATCACACCCATCCTGCTCCGTCTCCACTGGCTCCCTGTGTCTTACAGAATCGAATATAAAATCCTACTAATAACCTACAAAGCCTTAAATAACCTCGCGCCAAATTATATCAGTGACCTTCTCCATCACTATGTGCCTGCCCGCCCACTAAGGTCGTCTGATTCTGGCAATCTTGTTGTACCCCACACTAATCTACACTCCATGGGTGATAGGGCCTTCAGCTGTATAGCGCCTAGACTCTGGAATGACCTACCAAAATTAATCAGGTCAGCTGACTCCATGAATTCTTTTAAAAAGCAACTCAAAACTCATCTGCTCAGGAATGCTTTTAGCTCTACTTGACTTTATTACCCTTCTCTCAGTTTACTTCTCTGTCAAGATGCCCATGTAACCTGTATGTGTGTGTGTGCTAGACCCACGGTTTTCAAACTGTGGTACGCGTACCACTGGTGGTACTTCAAGTCATGCCAAGTGGTACTCGTGTGGTCCTTTATTTTCCATGAATCGATGTTGCTAGAATTCCAATATGTTGCATATCATATATAGTATAAGTATACTACTGTAAATGCGTGGAAAACTCCAAGCCGGCTTTTATTAGCACTGGCACCCATTTCCTTAATTAGTTTAATATCACTTTAACGTCATAATTATAGTCATTATAGTGATTATAGTGACTTTTTCTTCAAAACAACACGGGCGTAAATTAACGATTCATTGACAGTGGTACTTCAGTTTACTGGTCCTCGCGGAGTGGTACTTGTTCAAAAAAGTTTGAAAACCGTGGTGCTAGACCATCAATTATGTTGTCTGTTTTTTTTCTCTGAATTCACTGTCATAATCTTCTTTATTTATTTATTTGGTTTAGTACAATGCTATATACTGTATACCCTGCCGTTCTTTCTTATATTCTGTAAGTGCCTTGAGCATGGGAAAGACGCTATATAAATAAAATGTATTATTATTATTATGATTATTCAGGGTTTGTTCCTGCCTTGCATGCTATGCTAGCAAGGGTCAGGTGGCTTTCAGAGGAAGATCTTTAGGTGGTGCAGACTTTCAACACTGAGTTCCATCTAAACAGTTGAGTGGATGGGTAACACATAAGCTGTTCAAAAAGACCCAGAGCAGGTGGTGATGGCTTATCTGTCTGTAGTGACCAGTGTACTGTTCTGGTAGGAGAATAGCACCAGCTCAGGGGATCAGCCAAATGCTTGAATAAAGTGATCAGGACAGTGAGCTGTATTAGAGGGCAAACCCTAGTGTCAAGTTCAAGTAACAGAAAAGAGGATGATTGCAAAATTAGGGGCCATCATGACTAATTCTGATTATCCTCCTAGTGATACAGTATGTTGTGATTTAGGCACTGGCCCCTTCCGTAATGCTAAGAAGCACTAATGAGGCTGTCTTTTGCCCACAGCCATTACACTGTGCAGTATAATGTTTGCTAATGGGATATCACGATAGCTAGTTATAACATACACAACATCATAGGAATAATATTTGTTGAGAAACAACCTACAGTACATAAAACGTTCATTGAGTATATTGATTGTACAATTCTGGTCATTTCACTCATGTGATAGTTTTCATTTTGTTTTTATAGTTTTGGACTATGATACTGTACATTCTGTGTTGTTGCTTTAGCAAGTTATCTATCTATCTATCTTATGTTTTCTTATACTGCATATTTATTCTGTTTATTATATTGTCATGCTGTTCCAGAATCATCATTTAATCCATCCATCCATTATCCAACCTGCTATATCCTAACACAGGGTCAATCCCAGCCAACACAGGGCACAAGGCAGGAACAAATCCCGGGCAGGGCGCCAGCCCACCGCAGGGCACACACAAGCACACACTAGGGACAATTTAGGATCACCAGTGCACCTAACCTGCATGTCTTTGGACTGTGGGAGGAAACCCACGCAGACACGGGGAGAACATGCAAACTCCATGCAGGGAGGACCCGGGGAGCAAACCCAGGTCTCCTTAACTGCGCCACTGTGCCGCCCTCATCATTTAATTTATTGATTTATTTAGTTTGTAATTCTTCCAATTCCTTTCAGTTTTATGTATAGTATTCTGTTTTTAGAATATATGCTGAGTGTTAAAAAGTTTTTATTATTATTATTATTATTATTATTATTATTAACTCTGGTTCCTCATGACTCCACACTTGAAAAGATCAGTTGAGAAAATACACCTGTATGGATGGAAGTTTATATTTAATTAATTCATTTTTAATCATTAATTTTGACTAGTAATTCCACCTTAACCATTACTAAAACATCACTATATTTTAACTATTGGTTTAAAGTGTTTTTGTTACTATTATTCACTGCACCATAAGTGTATAACACACCCTCAGTGAAATACTTTTTGGCTTTCTGTTTTAGCTGGACCATGCTCAGTGATATATAGGTCATTCTCCTTTTATAGCAGCATTGTATTTCAATTATCTTTTCTATTTATGGCCACCCATTCACATTTTCAATCTGGCCTGTGTTCTAACCTAAATAAACTATATCCATCTGCATTAGCCTCATCTCTCTTTATGTTTGGCAAGGTTTCTGTCTTAACCACCATTGAATTTGATTTAGGAGCACAACAAAATCACTTTGCACAAAAAAGTACTGTGTTGCATGCAAATCATAGGAAAAATCTGTATACATTTCGGGGAGACAGGCATTTGCACTATAAGAGGGGTTTGCAATTAAAGTTTCCTTATGGAATAAACCAGCTGTCAAAGTATTAGTACACAAAAGAATGAAACTTATATATGAGTGTGAAGAAGGAATTTTCACATACATTTGGGATGAGAGAGCAAGATAGCAGGCCATGAAGAGAGTGACTTAATTACAAATAGATTTGTAAGATGCCAGAGATAAGTCCTGAGTTAGGTTGAATAATATTATGATACAGTAGCTGATCAAATTATATTTGGTTTGGTTTTATTTTCATTGTTAATGTTTTATGGAAATTCATATTCTTTTATTTCCCAAATTTTTGTTTCTTTTAATGTTATCATTTTAAGGTACATGTTTGTTCCAAATTGGTTCTTTACCATTGTCACCAAAGACATGGGTTGACTGGCACCTTGGCCGTGGTAGATGGTTTCTTACCTGGCCAGAAAGTCATGATATAGGAAGGACATGGATGGACAGGCATTCCCAACTGGATTGGTTAGTGGTATCTTTCCCGTTCAGGAGTCCATTATGAGGGAAGGTCAGAGGGCAACTGCATCCTGAGGCGTTGTGTTCCCCCAGTACGCTGGGTGACAGTGTCCAACTGATATGGCTCCCATTTGGACACCTGCAGGGCTGCATGGCATTTATAGTTTTGCTACGCAGCCCTGTTGGGGTTCTCGGGTGCCTCTAGAGGGAGCTGTTGAGAGCAGGCTCCCCAGAAGGGCTTCAAAGTGGCAATCCTGCTACACCAGACATATTCCAGGATTTATATTGAAAAGCAGCCACTCTGCTTCATCCAGCAGAGTCAGAAGGAGATGGGCAAGGCTTTCTCAGAGGAGAGGGCCGGTGGAAAAGGAAGGAAACAAAACTGTGACTGATTTATCAAAAACCTGTAGAAGGTAATTTGTTTGAATGAAGCTTCTTTCCTCAAACCCGTTACTGAGTGGTTTGGTTGTGTCTGGATGTATGGGGTGCAGGTAAGCACCCTACAGGTCACACCATCTTATTTTGAAAGTGCCTTTTTATGCATAGACAAAGTTTTTTTGCTCAAATGTGTCATTTTACATTTATGATTTAAATTTTGTAGTGCACTCATGTGTTTGAGATGTTGAGATATTTTATATATGCTTGTATAGTGTATAATATATGTTAGTTTAACACAAACTTGGAAAATAAAAATATGTAAAATGTTTTGTATAAAACATTTGTTATTTTTGATTTTTGATCATTTTTATTTTTATGACGTTGTGATATGGAACAGGGTGGCAAGAGGCTCGATCTTAATCCTATCCTGGTCACTATCTCTTTGCAGTTTGCTTGTCCTGCTGTAGATTTTTCTCCAGGTACTTAGGTTTTCCTTCCACATCCTAAAAACATGCATTTTGGGTTAATTTGTGACTATATTGCCACAATATGAAAGTGTCTCTGAATGGTCCCTGACCACAGAGGGTTTCTAGTCACATGACACTGAACTGGGAGGGTTTGAAAATGGACAGATAGATGTCCAAAATATGTCTGAAATTACTAATAGAGAAGGACAGTATGGTTTTATAATGATGACAATAAAGATGATCAGATGGCAGTTATTATTTGAATAAAGACTAGTATTGTTTTTTTTTTTTTTGCTTTCAGTTTCTATTGAAGTCAATTTACCACTTTGTCTGTTTATTTCATTAGCTTGAGGAGGAAAAATCCCAGTTGCTAAGTCTGGAGCAAGAACATAAGAAGCTATCAGCCCAGCTGAAGGATGAACAGGAAAAGAACAAGCAGATTGTTATGATGCTGGTTAAGGAGTGTAAACATTTGGCTACCAAAATAGTTGAGGAGAGTCAAAAGTTTGATGAACTCTCTGCTAAACTCGAGGAAGAAACAAAGAAAGCAAACCAACTTGAAGAAGATTTGGCAGCTGAGAAGAAAAAAGGCCAGCAGATGGAGGCACAGATGGAGAAGCAACTCTCTGACTTTGACACAGAAAGAGAACAGCTCAGGGCAAGGCTTGGTCGGGAAGAAACACGAGTGGCAGACCTCAAGGTGGAGAGTGAGAATCTTCTAAAGGAAATGGAACAACTACGGTCTGAAAACGATAGCAAACAAGACCTCCCTGACAGCCAGACGAGCAAAACAAGAACCTTCACTTCCATTAGTATTGGAACAGATGTAATTAACTTGCGAACAACCTCTTGCCAAACAGACATGAGTTTATCCACAGAACAGAGTATAGATGGTTTGAAAAAGTCACCACTCACAATACCTGTTAAGCCTTCCAGCATGAATTACAGCAATACGGGACATCTTAAAGGAGCAGTAACTGGAAATATTGCAGTAGCAAGACCAGCTGATAAATCTGCTCCCTATAGCAGTTCAGCATCCCTTTCTGCACAAACTGAGAATGGACCTTCAGGAGGCGGCCCTGAGATACACAGTGGCACCACTCAGTCCCCATTCAATCCTGTTTATCCGTCAACTCCATCTTCAGGAATATCCTCGCCTAATTTTCCGCCGGCTCCATCTGTGCACAGTTTACATTCATCTGCCAGTTTGCACCAAGGTGTTAGTACCAGGGTACAGGCAGCACGATTTCGATTCCAGTCATCTCCTACTGAACATGACCAAAATGGAATAACCACACAGAGCCCCCCATCGAGAGATTTGTCACCCACAAACCGTGATAATTTTGCTGCTAAACAGCAAGCCCGCCACACTGTAACGCAAGTTCTTTCAAGGTTTACAAGTCCTCAAACTACCAATACTTTGCGACCTTGCTTACCTCATTCTGCTTCTGAAGGAGGACCATTTCCTGGCCGCTTAGGCCATCAACAGATTGGTTTAAAATCTCCAAATGTGGCAAGAATTGACCGAGGCAATCCACCTCCCATCCCCCCAAAAAAGCCTGGTCTTTCACAAACTCCATCCCCACCGCACCCACCCATTAAAGTGGTGTCTGATGGAAGTCGATCCTCAAGTACTGGTTTGGCTGTTCCTTCTAAATCCATAACCCCTCCTTCCAGTTCACCACAAGGAAATCGCCTTTTAAATGAAGAGACTCTGCATAAATCCACTTCTCCCCAGCTTCCACCCAAACCAGCCATCGATATTCCAGGGGCTGGTGGAAGCTGTCCCATCCCAGCCTTGACTGCATCACAGGTGGGTGCTTGGCCCACCTCCTCCCCAAGGCTGCACCAGTCCGCATGCTCAGAGTGTCCCTTTGTCGCTCCCACGTCCACCTCCACCTCCACCATTGCCTGTAGCTCCTCCATAAACTCTGTTAGTCCCTCATCTTGTAGCCCATGTGATAAAGACAGCCCACTGGTAACAGCCTCAGGTAAAATTAATAAACTGTGCTGCCAGAATTGTTATCCTGCTGGGATGCAGCTTTTCTTATCAAAAGATTTCTACATCCTTTGTGTTTTAATGTTAATCAATGATTTGTTTGGCTTTAATGTCTTAGGCTGCTGGCTGTAGATAAAAGTGATGAGTTTGTAATTTGTTTGATTCTTGCTGTTTCAAACACATTCCATTTCAGAAACAAAAAAAGACTTTTGTTTCTGGAATGTAAAATAACAGATAAAAAAATCTAATTTTATAATTTAAAGCAAATAAACTGACCTTTAGTTGAAAAGCTGCATCCAGTAATTCTAGTGATTTAAAAATTCTTAGACATTGTTTTCTTTTGTCATAAATGCTTTTAAAATAAATAAAAAGAACATTATGGCATATGCTGAGAGAGGTTAACTTTAACAAAATTAGAGCCTTGAATGCAACTTTTTCATAAAAGCCTCTTCTTTCTTTCCCATTTGGGATGTTTGTCTCTTTGCTTCCATATGATTCCTCTCTCTCTTTTAAAAGTAATTATTTTATATGCCTTTGTATGAATAAAGCGACACTGCTTATGCCTTGCTGAGGCTTTTCCTAGTAAGAGTTTGAAAGACCTGATTAGATCCTCCATATAACAAACTCTGTTCTCTGAAGCTGATGCCAGGAGCTGTGACCTTTCCCTTTACCATTTATCACTGCATGTTATGCTAGTTTCAGTGAAAGTTTTCATCTTTCCTGCTCTCTCTCTTGTTCTTGCTTGGATGAACTCTTTTTCTCTGTACTACTTAATGCTATAATGGCTAATTTAACAATTGTCCTAAATACGGTTTTTAATTGAATAGCTACTGAATCATTAAAATGTTGTAAAGTCCAGTGTTAAAATGGTGTACATAAAGGTTTCAAAATTACTGTGTAATGTGCTGCAGCTAACTCTTGAAGTGTTTATATTATTAACTACCCCATCACATTTTCAAACTGTGATTGGTATTTATTATATTTTGAAAAGCCTTTTTGAATTCATTTATTATTTATTCACAATCTGTGTTGGAGTCGAGTACTTCAAGCCCTGCACTGTGATGAAATGAAATCAGCATCAACCAAAGGGGGATTTAACAAAAGGTGCTTCTGTTCTTCCCAAAAAGGACGTGTCTCTTGTGTTAAAAGACACCTTCAAGCTGTAGACAGATCAGTATGTAGTGTTTTGCAGTACATATTTACACCCAGGAATTATAGTTAGCATTGGTTGCTTGGTTGCAGGAAAGGATGGATTTTGTATTTCAAAGTTAGCAATGATAGGTGTCATTTGTGCATGTCATACTTCATGCTTTGACAGTTCATTAGTCAAAAAATAGCTTGTATCTAGGCATATAAAACAGAGGAAATGCTGTACTAACCTAACCTAGGACAATTGCAAAGTGTTTCTTAATTTATAATTCTTATTATTATCCTTTGGGTCATCTTCCAAAACTTAACATGTGCATTTAGGGATGGGACTATAAAAAAATTAGCTTGTAATGCAGCACTGTTGAATATTCTACCGATCTGCACAAATTATCAATAGTCAGAACAATACCATACGTGACTTGAGCCCTGCTGTTACCAGTAACATTAAAGCATGCACCTTGCCTGAATATCTATCACAATGCTTATTTCAAAACCATAACCCTGATTCTTATTCAGAATGTGATTTTTTACAAATCACATAATTTAAGGTTCCTAGCTAAGCATATCTAGCTAATTCAATGTTTTCTTGATAGTAGGTATACAAATTATTATGGTCAGAAAGAGGCAGTCAGAAAGTGAATGGTGGGCTGTGTGGATTTAACAAGGCAAAGTGTGTTTGAGCTTCAGCTTTATTCACAGTATGTAACAAGCACAAGATTAGTCTTGCATGTATCTGCTTGTGTCTCTTCACTCAGAATAAAAACTTTATAGGTATTAAATGAGCTTGGGGGTCCTTTCTGAGTTTTTTCTAGTTTAAAAGAATATTAGTATATAATATACTATGCAAATGTGTTTCAAAATATTTGTTAAATTACAGATTTTCTTTGTGCTTTTTTGAACATAAATGTTAAATCAAGCTGTTATTTAATCTGTCTTGATTTTTTCTTACATATTGAATAGTGTACCTTCTGGTGGCATTTAGTTTATAAATTTAAAATGTCCCAAAGGATATATTATGTTAGAATATTACAAGTTGTAAATTTTGATAGTAATGTTCTAGTCTATTTCTTAAGCTTTTTAACTTAACTCTTTGAGGGCTGAATATTTTCTCCAAAAAACTCAGTTTTCTGAAAAGCACACAATGCATTGGTTTCACACATAAATCAACATAAAATGTCTGTTGCTACGTGCTGTGGCTGCTGTTGGTGCCTGTATGGCATCACTGGCAGCAGTGAATGTGTATGGGTGGCTTGATGGCCAGCAAGAATGCACGGCGGGCCATCTACCTCTCTGTCTTCGCACAGCTGGTGGGCTACGGTGGCAGTCACAGTGTGACGTAATATGGTTTGTACTTTTTGTCATCATAATTTGTGGTCCTCCTAGGCGAAAACTGCTCACATCACTTACATCAAACTCCGAAAAGTCAGAGCACGATTCAGCGATAATACGTAAAACGTCCATGGAGTATTTTGCTCAGCACATCTGCTTTAGTCTCGCCAGATGTTGATGCCATTTCAGAGGATGTTTGCTCTTCACTACTCATGAGGTCAAATCAACAAAGCTTCGTAACTTAAGTTTAAGCGAAAAGAGTCGAACTAAAAAGTAAGGGCAAGTTTTGTCGCAGTTTATAGCCGATAACCGTCCTCTACTCCAGAATTTCGACAAAAGTCAACATCAGCCCTGAACGAGTTAAATAAGTCAAATCATACCTTTATTTCTTTTTATGTTTATTTCTTTTGCTTTATATTTTGCCATTGATTGTTATGGTAGCAGAGCAAGAGTCTTCCCATCTCATAGCCCTTAAGTCTTAAGACCAATTCAGGTGATTTTGTTCATGAGACATTTGAATATCCACTCTTTTTGTTTCTGTTACTGGTTGAAGATTCCTTTCACATTATGGTTAACATACATGCTAATATGTTGACTCTCTGCTGTGTATATGCACTTCTAGGACATTATTTGAGGGTAGCCTGCTTTACCCCTATTGCTGATTGGATAGTCCCCTGTAATCTGTCAAATTTAAATAAGATAAGCAGGAATTAAAATGATTGGATAGATATTTTGCATTTTTATAATTGCAGCTACATCATGACTTAACCCTGAAAGGTTCTTACTAGTGTGGAATACTGACGTTGTTTACTTATTTTAGCATCAGTACCATTGCCCTATGCACATCCATCGATTTTTTTTATTCATGCTTGGGAAGAAGCGGCCAAACAAAGCCTTTTGTGGCAGACTCGTTTATAAATGAGGAAAATCCCAGTGCCTCACTGGAAACACTTGTTCACACACATCAATAATGTAAAAAAAATAAATATTTTCAAAAGACAGGACCAACACATTTTTTGAGCAAATGTTTTAAATTCCATTTGATTTTTTTGCATGTAAATTGACAAACCTGAATATTCATTAAATATTAAATCTAGCACTCACGTGTGAATAACTAAACTAAGTATTGCAAAGTGAGCAAAATTAGCTGATTGTTTTGCACGCAAAACCCATAAATGTGCAAGAGTTTCATTTCATCAGAACCGGGCAAACAAATTATATTTTCAGGCAATATTAACAGTTTTTATTTGTACTCAGAATAATCTTGACCTGATTATTTTGGATTATTTTGGAAGAAGTTTGTGTCGCATTAGAAGAGACTAAATACTTCTCATTTTAAAGGAATTGATTTATTGTTGCAAGAGCACCATAAGTAGATTTTTGAAGGTATAGAGTAGCATCTGTTTATACATTTTAAATTGACAGTGTTTCTATTCTGCATTTAACTAACTGTACTATAAAAATTGAAGTATGAATGGTCATTGGAGCAAGAGCTTAGGTTTTTTCATTAAATAGACTTATCTGATTTAAAAGATTTCTAGACAGATTTCTAGCTGATTCCTTTTTTAATTTGTGTATATATCATTTATAAATAAGTTAAAATCATTCAGTAGAAAATAAAGATTCTTATCGAGCATCTAAAGAGAAAATAAAATAAAGCTTTCGTAACAGTTTATGTACTGTATTGAAGTCTGAGAGTGAGACTAATGGAATGTACTAAAGTAAAAAGTACACTTTGAGTTTGAAAGTCGGTTTTTATTTTACGTTTAAAATTTCAAATTACTATTCATTGCCTCAGTCCTACCGTAAAGATTTTGTACGTTGAACACACAGGTGATTTACAATCACTAAGAATTTTTTAAGATACTATGAGAAATTGGCAGCAAGTCAGCATTGTGTCATGTGGCAAAGTACAATGAGTATGGCTACTATGTGATGGTGGGAATACCTGTTGACACCTGTACATTGTCCCCAGACAAACCAGCAGTCTGTTGGAACACAATACAGAATAATGAAAAATGCTCTTTGGCTGTCTTCTAAATCCCAGAGCCTTCACCTTCGCAACGCTGCAGTATAGTTGTGTGTATAGTGCTGCACAGTATTGCAGTGACAGCAGGTGTGCTCTTCCTAGTGACAATGAAGAAGAACGTGGGTAAAGTCAAAATTCCAGATATTACAGCAGTGCGTATATTTCAGTCTGATATAGAGGGTTGGCATGCCATCATCATTACCGTTTTTACATAATTATATATGCTTTTTTACCAGTTTATAATTGAAAGACTTTAGTTTCATTTCATTGTACTTATTACCTATATATTATTATCTATATACAACTGCACCTTCAATTTCGTTGTTCCTTTGTAAAAGTGACAATGACAATAAAGATCTATCTATCTATCTATCTATCTATCTATCTATCTATCTATCTATCTATCTATCTATCTATCTATCTATCTATCTATCTATCTATCTATCTATATTTAAGAAATAAATACACCGTGCCTAGCCCGAGGGAGTGTGGCAGTTTCTAAATACATAATGGAATTCATTTACTCATCTTTATTTAAGAATTCTGTACAAAATCACAGATTATATAAATTAAATATCTACACAAACACTGTACAGATTTCCTCCAGGGTATCTAGTTCATAGGCAAGAGAAAGCATTTATAGACAATGGCATTGGCGTTCCAGGGGTCAATACCCAGAGTTTGCTGTAGGACTGCCTATTGTAGGAGACACCATCAGATGTTTGTGATCAGTAATATTAAAGTTTGATTTAACATTGTTCAAAATTCAAAATTAATGTAAAATTGATAGATAACCAATGGTGCTGGCTTTTTCTAAAACGTTTTTGACTTGACTAATAATGTAATGTACTGTAATCAGTTCCCATCAGATTTATTATCACATAAACAAAGTACGCTGAAATCTGTATTTGCATGCTTGCCCAAATGTAACATGTGGTGCTAATCCTTCTTGGTGGGATTGATCTGATATTGTCAGTCGTTTGTTGTTTCTGGCTACATAGTATATGTCAAATATAAGCACACTGAATATAGTTGGCCTAAAGTATGGCCTAGATGCCCATACCCAATGACCACCCAACCTCCAGTCTGAAAAGTGTTTAAAGGTAAGTTGTGATGTGCAGATCATTATGTTCTGTGCTATCTCATCCCACTTTTTGTTTCTTCTTGTTATTGGGAAGGCTGCCAGGTACCTTACTGAGCAACAGCACCCTTTTCATCAAAAAGAAAAACAAGCACTTCTTCAGAAAAGTGTACTTTTTTTTCACAGCATATTCTGTCATTTCTTTTGTGCCCATCTTAACAGTATATGTGGCTTAATTACTTATTAAATAATATTTACTTCATATTACTTTACATTTTTGGTCCTGTGGCGGGATGAAATAAATTATAATGCTCTTTTGTAGGTGGTTTCAGAAGCAGGGTATTTATTCTCCATCGTAAATTGGCTGATTAAGAGGGGTTTTGGGAAACCACAATAAACTAGTACATTTGTTGCATACATACATCATAATGTTGTTTCTTAATCTCCTAGATTCATAATTTTCATGAAAATCACCCAGCGCACAGAGAACAATAGTTACTTTGAGCAAATGCAATAAAAGTCAAGAGGTAGCCTCTAATCTTAAAAGCAACTACAATGAACAAATGTAAGGACAGAGGCTCTCACGGGGGCCATCTTTGTGCCAATGGTTTATCTAGTAAACTCTCTGGACTTAATTATTAGATATGAAATAAATTACTCTACCATACTGCACAATATCCATTAGTTTAAAGTTCCGCTTTTATAATCCATGATTTCATGTACATAGTTATAATTTTAGTGCACTGAAGCAAAACGTTTTCTAAGCTATTTTTTCTAAATATAGCATACCCACATTGTCTTACAATATTTCGACAGACATTTTTTATTGCAGTGTTAAATATTTCCTTAAATTTTGTCTTATCCTAGATAGGAATAGTGGCCAGCTATTTGGCAAGAACTTAGTTCCATAGACTTTGGTACATTTTCTTTATTCTCCGTTATATTATCTTTAAGAAATCCAAAAAGTGTGAACCATCAAAAGGAGAGAGAGAAAATGTATAACTGGAGCAGAAATGGCCATTCATGTTTTTGCAAGTTTTGTGAATTTGTACAGTGCTGTTTTTCACAACAGATGGGCAGCTAGAAATGTTTTGTCAGTAGAAATAAACAATTGACAATGACGAATTTAAAAGGCAGGCAAATGTACGTCACGTGCAGTTGAATTCAGCTTTTATTCTTGTGCTTGATTTTTGTTTAGTATTTTTGATGAAGGATTGGTTCGTAAAAGTTTTTTACAGTGTATAAGTGTTCTGTTTAATCTTTAAATTAAGAAGGCAAATATATCTTTACATCAGCCCATTTACTATGTTTTAATTATCTGTAATCTTTCTATTTAAGAACAATACAGGCTGTTAAAGAATATTTGATTACTTAGCAAGCCAAGGCAAATTCTCACAACTGATAATAGTTTGTTGTAATGTTTAAATGTTTAACAGGTTGTATAGAAAAGTGAGTTTACCATATTTAGATATATTAACACTTGCTACATTTAAAAATATAAAAACATCAGGTATGACTAAACTACTGAAATAATTTATGGTAACACAAGGACAAGGACAGTTGAAGCCAAAAGATGGAGTTAAATATTTATTAAAAAATGGGGTTCTATCAAAAGCAAGAGTACCTTAAAACTATAAAAGTATAGAGTATTTTTGTACATGCAAAGGTCATTAAAACAGTTTGTAATACTGCCTCAGGCGCTGGTAAGTTTTTTCCTGATACACAGTATTTAAAAACTGTTTTAATCAAAAGACTGCTTGTAATATTTTGTGAAAATGTCATTATTTAATCCTTCTTCACTTTAAATATCACATTCCTGCAGGCTGGTGTACCCCCCTAGCATCTCCGCTAACTTGTGGTGGTCCTGTCCCCCTGGCTGGCAGGCCCACCCTTCTCCACCAAGCTGCTACCCAGGGAAATGTCACTTTATTGTCAATGCTGCTTAATGAAGACCGAAACTATATTAGTCACCTTGATGAAGATGGAAATTCTGCTTTGTATTCTGCTGCAAAATATGGACACACAGGTAAGATTTGTTATCTTCTGAAAATGTTTTAAGTGCTAAAAAAAGGTTCTTCATATAGTAAATGTTATGTCCAGTATTCTGAGCCAATATAATGTCAACAAAGTGATGGAGGTTATTTAATTGCAGTAAATATATGCAAAGCCATTAACTAATGAGACTTTCAATAAGGCTTCTGCAATACTTTCCTTTACCTTTCTCTATTCATCAGGGTTCCACCTGTTAGAATTTAATCAGCTAAACACATTTACTACAATTGATTTACAAAGAAGAGCATATAGAAATAGACAGCGATTGTAAGTCAGTTGAGAGACTCTCTGGTTTTCCCTAAACAACAGCGGGGTTTTAGTTTGTGATTGATTTTATGGGCTCTTTATTTGGTTCACAATGAGATTACTGCTCAACTGCTAACTCTCAAGTACTCTTACAGAAGGGTTACACATGTTTTGTCTTCAGCAATAGCTTCATGCAGGAAAGAGAGACTAAACATGATGCAGTTAGAAATACTTTCTTGGTTTCTGCTTTGAAAATTAGATTCAGCATTAATGAAGATAGTTATTACTGGTCTATATTTAAAACAGTAACATTTAAATATGTAGAGATGATATAGTAATTTTTCAGGCTATTTGCTAGCCTAATTAATTTTGAAACAAATAAAGCAGTTACAATACACCAGTTTTTAGTGTAATAGCTGACATTCTTTCTGCTGAACTCATCATTGTTGATGTATTTTAAGTGAAGAATTTCAGTATATGTGATGGATCGCATTCTTGCCACAGGTCTGCCTGGTGGCCACTGTGCATTTCAATCTGTATCTATTTATGGGAAGCATTACTGCTGCACTTAGCTAATGTTTGATATAGTTGTCTTCTGCTGTACAGAGATTTGGAAATAAGGTATCTAGAAGCAAAGCTTTGTGTCACCTTCTTACCATCACTAGCCCAAAGCCAAACTTTGAGAGCTTTCAAGTGGCTTGCATACATACAAACTCAATTTTACCTGTGCGCTTGTTATGAATGAAAGTTAGATTTAATTTTCTCTACGTGCGTAATTATAATCTTTTGTTTATGGGTATGTAAGGAGATAAACCACTATCAGATGGACTGAACAGGTTGACAAGTGTTTTCTACTGTTACTTATAATCATTTTCTTAAGTAACTTAGCTTCAGAGTGGGATTGAAGTAGAATGAAGCATAGCTTTCAGATTTGCAACTGTTTAACTAAAATTAAAATATGTTTTGACATTCCAAATGATTGGGCAATGCAAGCTTAGTCCTACTAAATTGAAAATTTAAAAAATAACACAAAGTGCTTGATGATGGAACCTAGAGTTTTGTTGCATGGTTGTACACTGTACATGTGACAATTCTAGTACTACTGTTACTAACAGTGCTGTGTTTATAACAGCTACATTTTAGCTCTCATTACGTTAATCTGCATCCAGCCCTGCAAGCAGGTCATCCAATTTACAGGAAAATCCTGGAGGTTGGGTGGCAGGATTGGCACTCCAGCCACTGTAAAAAAGCGCAAACTGTTCAGGGTGGTGCTGAGGTGTCACCCGTTGCACAGCTGCACTTGGATGTCAATCCGGGTGGTTCACCATGTGGTGGGTACAGCAACGAGCTGTAATCAATGTATGCTCCCAACCTATACAACCTGAGTATCTCTGTGCTTCTTGTGCTGAGTATAGTGTTGTATGTATGCTGAAACATACCTTGTCATTTATTAGTCATAACTTATCAACTCCTTAATTTTCTATGCACATTTAAGTAGCAAAAAATAAAATGGGATATATGTACTATACAGTGATCCCTCCTCGATTGCAGGGGTTGCGTTCCAGAACCCCTCGTGAAAATCCGTGAAGTAAAAACCATATGTTTATATGGTGTGAGACTTGCCCGGACACCACCAGTCGGAAACCACATCTTTATAAAAAGTACACTTTTATTATTCAGTTCCACACAGCACACAATGCACACAGCAATAATCACCACTATATCTCTCTGTCTCAGTCCTTGGCCGCCTCTATTCTCCTCCTGGGAGCTTTGTCCTGCTCCCACTCCCGATTCTGGCTCCCAGACTGTAGGAAGGTGGCGCCTTTTATCCCTGCCCAGATGTGCTCCAGGTGTCTGATGACGTCCATCCGGCAGCACTTCCTGGTGTGGCGGAAGTGCTGCCCTTTGCACCGGAAGCACTCCAGGCGTCCCTGGCCGGTTCCTCTGCCATCTTGCCAAGTGTGGCGGAAGTAACTATTTTCGAGTCCTACGAGGCTTGAGGTGCCCCCTGGCGGTGGCCACAGGTCCCAACAGGCCAGAAGCTTTTTGTTCTTCTCCCGTGGTCCTCTCCTGCTCCAGGGCGGTTGCCCCCTCGTGGCCCGGAAGCTATTCCTGCCACCTTCCGGTCCTTTTAGGCATCCCGGCTAGGTAATGACCACAATCTGCCACAATGGTTATTGTTATATATTTTAAGCCCTTATAAATTCTCCCACACTCTTATAAACATTTCCCGCACAGCTATACAGCATAAACCCTTTGTATTCTCTTAGATATTAGGTAAGATTCGTTGAAATTATGTATGTAAAAACACTGTTTATATACAGTAAAACCTAAATGTTATTTTAAAGGTATCGAGCGTCTCCGATATCACATATGTTACAGCCATTACGATAGACAGGCCACCAGCAATAAATAAGTACAATGCAAGAAAAATTGTATACAGTAAAATGTGTGTACAGTGACACTAAATGTACATAAATGTACTAAGTTCTGTACGTAGAAAATTAATTATAGTTACTCACCAACAATGACACGATGACTTGTCCGATAACGATGTGTTTAATTTTACTGCACAACAAAGGAGAGCATTACAGCTCTTCTAAATGAGCCTGACTGTGTAGCACCGCCGTTGTTCTTCTTCCGGTAGTCTTCAATCCAAATCCCTAAAGCAGATTCCATTTGGACTACCGCCTTATTACGTTCACTTACAACTTGTTTCGCGCCCTGGTTAAAGGAAACTGCAGCTGTAGATCTTATATTCTTTTCCTCCTTTTTAAATAAAAAGAACCGTGGACTCATTGATGCCACATAGCTGTTCCCTTCCTTCAACATATCCAAAACTTTTACCTTTTCGGCAATCGTTAACATCTTCCATTGGCACTTGGGCATGGCCCCTGAAGCAGTAGTAGGAGCAGATTGTTTTGAAGACATAACAAAGGGCTTGACTATGCACAAAAGTTAACTCTTTACACAGAGAAACACGTTGATGCTGAATGAGTGAGACGAGATTTCCTAGTTAACGCAAAGCGGAATCAAATTCGGCGCTCTGTCGCTGAGCCAATCAGCACCCAGGAACTTAACCGCGTGCTCTGATTGAGTAGCTTCTCAGCCATTTGCCAATAGCATCCCTTGTATGAAATAAACTGGGCAAATCAACTGAGGAAGCATGTACCAGAAATACAAAGACCCATTGTCCACAGAAATCTGCAAACCAGCGAAAAATCTGCGTTATATATTTAGATATGCTTACATATAAAATCCACAATAGAGTGAAGCCGCGAAAGCTGAAGCGCGATATAGCGAGGGATTACTGTATATTATAACTAGCCATCCCCTGCGACTTTGCCCGCGTGTTAGTGAAACAGGACAGTGAGGAGGGCCCCACCCAACTCTCTACTCCTGACATCACTCTTCCCCCTCTCCTCGGCCTGAAGCCTCTGTCTTGGATTAGCGTGAATATATTGCTCCTGCAGGCGAACTATGATTCCTAGCGCAATGAGAGACGTTGCAATGGAATGTTCAAGCAAATTATTAAAAAAAAGATCTAAATCCGTTAAGTAGTTCTCTCATTCGCTAACTAAACGGAGTTAAGGTTACGCCCCGAGGCAGACTTATGAGTGATAAGGGCCCTGCCCCCGATGAGTCTCTCTCGGATTTGCGCTAATAAATCGGTACCACAAGCGAGCTATGATACTTAGCGCCATGAGAAAGTTGCAAAATCAACTAAATGTTTGAGCAAATTATAGAAAAAACCTAGTAGTTTTCTCGAGAAAAGCGGACAGACATACAAACGAGTCTAAATAACTATAAGAAATTTAGTACTTGGACCACGGAATTTTTAAAACCGTTTCTTAGCGAGCACCTATGGGCCAAGGGTAACTTACATTCCAAATTTCAAGTCCCAAGTCCTGATGGTTCGGGAGATTTCATAATGAGTGAGTCAGTGGTATTTGGCTTTTATATATATAGATATATATAACTGTGACCTTACTCACTATTTTTGGGTAGTTTATGGATTATATACTGCAAGCACTAAGTTGATATCATAAAAAAGTATTAAATAATAGTAAATAAACTAATCTTAATTTAGATTTTCTTATATCATGAGTGTATCATGATTGTCACATTTCAAAAAATGAACTGTTTTTGATGCGTTTCTATAACAAACATTACAGCAATTAGAAACTGAACTAGACGACTAGTATGATTAAAGATGAGCTGCGTGTGCATCATCCTTCAATTTTGAAATATCTGTCCATCCTGCAAAAATTAAAGCCTATTGTTCTTGAATTTCTGCATTAACCATCTTTAGACCCACAATCAATTCATTGGAAGACAATCACCATTTTCAGGACAAGTGGCAATCTTAGCAGCTTAATGGCTGGTTTAAAAAATTAGCAGCTGCTTATTCATATTCAGTTCTGTTTATTTTGCATAGCTAGTCATGTCATATAACACAGAAAGATAATATTCATGAGTAATAATAGCATTTATGCTTAATCTGTTAAAATCAATTGCCAGTGTGAATAAGAACAGTTAGTCCATTGTGATATGAAAGGCATCACAACCCAGAATTTGATTAAGAGGGTTTGAATATATTATGTTTCTCTTAAATTTTTCAATAGGGGTTGAAATATTTTTAATGGCATCTATGAGAAAATTTGGGGCAATGAAGACTAAAAAAAAGTTTCTTTTCAATTATGTGAGTAGTGTCAACATATCTTCTTAGGTCTTGGTCTAGGTTCTAAGAAGGTACATGAAATTAGAAAAGAGCTCCAAGTCCAGCTCCTTCTTGTTCCCTCTTATATTGCACTATTTATATTTTTATTTGCTGGGTTTTGATGACTGTTTTTACTTGTAGATTGTCTATGATCCCAAATTTACATGTAATTACCAGTCATTGTTAGATAAACTCCAGTTTTTGTAACCTGGCAGTTGGCAGAGGAGTCTGACCCTGTTGTAAAAGAGTGAGTATAGTCAGAGACATAACTTCAGAGGTGGCGACATCTCTGCTAGAGAGCACACAGCACAGGAATGGCATGTATGACAAATATTTTTGGAAGCAAAGAAAGACTCTGTAGTACTGGGAGAGATTAGTGGGACTAAGATGAGAGGCAATTCCTGAACTTGGTCAAAAGTGACTTTAAGATGGAGTTTAAAGCCACCTCCTGGCTAGAGCACATTTGAATCTGTAGTTAGGAAGAGAGATGAAGGGGCAACTGACAAGAGAAAGAGAGGCAAGGATCACCAAGGAGAAAGAATTAAAAAAATAAAAAATAACAAGGTGACATACATGGTAAATACTTTGTGCTGAGCAAGTAATCCACTATATCTGCAAGACATACAGTAGGTTCAGTATCTTTTGAGGCAGGTGCAGAGAGACAGCATTTCCTTCTTATTTTAATTTGTTGCTCCCTAGGTGCATCGACACCTTAAATTTATTTTTCTTAAAACAGGTATCGTTTTTTGTTATCTTTTACTCCATGATATCTTTTGAGGTGTGAAAGGCTGCTTAGGTGGATTCCAAAATATGCAGTCACGTAGAGAAACTTACAAACTGTAATTGAACATCTTTATTTTCTGTTGGTCTCCACACACAAATTTCCAGCTTCCTTGTTCTATTGTGAATTGCTAGAAACTGGTGTTTTGAAATATAACTTAAAAGAAGTCTTCTAAAGAAGCAAATTCTGCAGTGTATCTGGGTCTGTGGAGTCTTTAACTGACTTTTATTTTCTACTTTTCAGAGTGTGCATAATAGACAACTGAAAACTGTTGCTGGTTTTCTTAATGCTTCATTTATTTTCTGTGGTCTCACATAAGTTGACTTTGCCATTTGCAGCAGATATTAAAATAGTTGTATAGTTTTTTAGTTTGAAAATGTGAGAATATAGTAAAGAAAAAGCACCAGTACTAGCAGTCTAAAAATAAGATCATCTGTTTTCAAAGTTCTGTAGCTAACAGTTTTCTTTGTTATGCATAATTAAATCCATTTTTGGTCCAGAAGACAAATAAATGATCTCATAATTAGCACCATGAGACCATGAGAAATATAAAGAACACCTCGCCCATAATTACTGTTGTCCACTTTTCTCTAATGACCATAGTAGATGTATAATAATACTCATTATGACTCACAAGCCATGAAAGTATTTCATAAGTAAATATATATATATTCATTTTCTTTATGATTTTCTGTTAGCAAATGAAAGGTTGATGAATTTCTGTTTATTTTTTTTAATTTTAGATACTTTTAAAAATGCAGTTTTTGGGTTGCCTTTCTAAAAATTGATGTAGTTTACAATATGTCAGGCAAAACCTGACTACATCAGACCATAAGAAATAGCTCTAGGCAACAGCACAGCACTGCATTTATGCAAGCTGCCACAAGAGCTCTTATTTTAATAGACCTGCTCACAGATTTAACTTGCCATAGAAGATCCATATTACTAACCAAGAATGCTAAACCGGATGGACGCAGGGACATCCGGCCATGGGCCGTAGCCGCAAAAAGACGTACTGCGCAGGCGCCCCAAGAAATGAGGCGCCGCGAGAGGCGGACAAGACCACAGAAAAAAGGAGTCAAACGCAGGCGACGCACACAGCGCCGGAAGAGCAAAACACCCCCCCCCCCCCCCACACACACACACACACACACAAGCAACGGATGGGACACACACAAAGAGGACGATTCAACAAGCCCCTGGCACACAAAAAAAAAGAGCCCGCAAACACCCCCCCCCCCCCCACCCACACACACACACACACACACACACACACACACACAAGCAATGGACGGGACACACACAAAGAGGAGGATTTAATCCCATTGCACACGAAACGGGACGCACACAAAGAGGAGGATTCAACAAGCCACAAGCACACAAAAAAAAGAAGCCGCGAGCAACACACAAAGCCCATTGGACACGAAACGGGACAGACTACGGACATAGCACACGAAACGTACACAAAAACGACGATTCAGACCCACGACCACAGTAACATAAATAACAAATGACACACAAAGCCCCATTTCTAAATGAACCGTCCGTATTAAACATACGTCATCTCAACACGTTCACAATATGCAGCATAGGTAGATCTCATTACAATGAGGCACTATTAACCGTTCAACCGCAGAAAAGGCTCCATATTAACAGTGAGTGTGATCCTCCTTATTACTTATCCATATTTCTCACGCTCAAGAACAAACAAGTCATGAATTCACGATCACAGGTACAAAACAATACCGCTCGGATAACGGGACCAAACACAATTCACACTATGCAGCATAGGTGGATCTCATTACAATAAGGCACTATTAACCGTTCAACCGCAGAAAAGGCTCCATATTAACAGTGAGTGCAATAATACTAACTTGCCATAGAAGATGAAACATAGAACAGGAACTGCAATTTCCTTTTGTTGGGCATTTCTATAGCATGACTGATCTCTTTATTTGTTTTAGTTTGCTTAATAGTCGGTTATTTAGGGTCACATTTTAAATGTTGCTTTTCCCTATAGCTAAGTCGCCATCTTTTGAGCTGGTCAAATACTTGTTAAATCCTAATTATATGTGTTTATGTTCAGTTACATAAATTATTTTCTGTTCTGGTGTTTTTGTTCATGAGTAATGTTACTTACTCAATGAAAATTCCTAGTTTCTTTCAAACAAACACTTCTGTTGTAGTGTCAACGTATTAGCATTTACTTTGTGTTGAAGATTAGGGTTGGGCTTGTGATAAAGTGAGTAAGGGATCCAAGGCAGTGTGTGAGCTTTTAGTTTGGATGTAAGTGCATACAGTAAAAAAGCTGAGCCGTCTGGGGGTGTGGATGTGGAAACTGGCTGATCAAGCATTCATGTGCAAATGCAATTTGTTCAGTCAGTTTCCCCATTAGTTCTCTGGGGGTTATAAATAAAGCATCTACACCCACAATAGTGTAAAGGAGTTTGGGACAGAGAATGAAAGAAGATTTGAGATCCAAAAGGAGGATGAATGAAAGAGGAAGAGTAAGAAGGAGAAAGGTAAAATCGAAGGATAGGAAAGGAAATGGGAACAGCAGGCTCAAGACGGGCTGGTGCTTTTAAAAAGATGCATTGCAGATGGGGACAGTGCCCTAAGCAGAGCAGTGACACTCCAGATGAATGGTCACTCCTGCTAAATGCTGCAGAGAAGCAGGAGTGACCAACAGCTCAGAGAGGTCTCACAGACACAGTGGGATGGCGTTAAGAAAAGGGAGCAGAGCTCAGGGAGTCTTCTTAGGGTCTGTTACATTTACCTGTTGTTAATATAATTGAACTATTATAAATACTTCTTATACTCTAAGTAATGCATTCTTTAGCATAAATTAATGCAGCAAAATTTAATGTAAGCATTAAAAATATAAAACAAAATACATCTAAATGTGATCTGAAAATGCTTACAAGAAAAATATATTTAAATTTTGTATGACTCTAGAAAATAAAAGTAATGGGGTACTACTTTTGTTTAAACCACATTTAAAAATAACATTGTATAGAGCAGCAAAATAAGTTAACCTCAATGATGGGCTCAAATAGTATATCCTTAATTGTTACTGGCATTTTACAAAATTAAATTTCAACCATGGCAGCTTTCATCAGGTAATGGGAAATATCCAATAATTTTACAATTACAGGTAAAATTCCGTAACAACGAATATCTTTACAACGAAATTTTCATGACAACGAAGTATTTTTATGGTCCCGACAGCTTCCCCATATGACACGAGTCTATAGAAATCTCGTTACTACAAAGTACATTCAGCAGATACTTTCATTACTGCCCAAAAGACCTTGAAATGCTTGAATGAATCATCCACAGAGCAGTTAGTTCTGTGGTCGCAGCTCAGTTGTGCACAACGATCCCCAGACAGAAACATTATAAAAAAAATTTGTTTCTTCAAACTTTCCTCGTACTGTTTTTTTGCTGTTTTTGGTTTCTATGGTTTTCAGTGATACCTTTTTTGAAAATTTAACTCATTGTCACCCTCCTATAGAAATGACAGACACAAAAAACGATAACAGTTCATATTAGAAAAAAAAAACTAAATTTTTGCAGCTCTCGACGGCAAAAAGAAAAAAGACGTTGCCAGTGAATTCAGAATTTTGCCATCGACACTGTCAATTTTCTTGAAAGACCCAGCAAAAAATGAAGAAAAATCTCGGGTTGGAAATGTATGCGAA
Source organism: Erpetoichthys calabaricus (assembly GCF_900747795.2). NCBI lineage: Eukaryota > Metazoa > Chordata > Cladistia > Polypteriformes > Polypteridae > Erpetoichthys > Erpetoichthys calabaricus. The sequence goes on along the minus strand of NC_041394.2, from coordinate 261,516,138 downwards.
CTGCTGCATTTGAAGACGTCGAAAAAGCCGTTTTTATGTGGTTAAGTGATGCTCGTTCAAGAAACATTCCTATTAATGCGGCACTCATTCAAGAAAATGTGAGGTTTCTAAACTCTCTTGGGACCTCCCCCAAATGGACAACACGCCGATGAGCGTCCCGAAGTGCGATCACCGTGTCGGTGGAAGACTGTTTATCCGTTGCCGGAGCAACAGCAGGCACAAAGCTCTGCTGTGGCTCTTCACCAAAGCAAACAGAAAAGATCTCGATGGGTGATGCAAGGAACATTGTAAATGCAGGGAACAGGATTACTTGGCCACTAACCTGGCCCCGACCCTGCCTGACTGCTGTGTCTGTGTATAGGAATAAATAATAAAAAATAATAATAAATAACCCTGCTGTTCCTGTTTCAAGCTGAATAAAGCTGGTTTTGCTAAAGTACTGAGTCTCAGCCTCATGTTTTGGAGTGTAAGACAGGGACTTATAGCACGACCACGATCTTTTAAGATTTGCTTCTGTGGCACCTCCTGCACTGCTACCGCACCGCTGTGAGCCTGCTGTAACCCTGCCCCGGCAACGGACAAACAATCTTCCACAGACGGGGCAATCACGCTTCGGGACACACTTCAGCGTGACGTTCCCATTGGGTGGGGTGGGGTCCCAAAAGAGTTCAGAAACCTCACAATATGAAAAAGAAGAAAAGGATGATTCGGCTTCTGATTGATAACTGTGCTGCCCACAACATGCTTCCACATTTAGATAATGTTCACGTTGAATTCCTCCCATTCAATTGCACAGTAGCGCTTCAGCCACTGGATTTGGGCATCATTTGCACCCTGAAAGTGTATTATTGCAAGGAATTGCTGAGAAAAATTCTCTTCAGCATAACTTATAGACAGGAGGAGATAAAAATTAACACGAAAGAAGCTATTGAAATTATTGCAAACGCCAGGACGCAAGTTAAAGAAAGCACTATAGCAACAAATACAGAATCTCATTACAATGAAATATTTTTTAGGTCCCTGGCACTTTGTTGTAATGGAATTTTACCTGTATATATTTTATTGTTTATTCAAATGCAGAGTATTCTTCCTCCATCCATCTTTTATGTCCAGTTGACTAATGGCAAGTTGCATTGTTGCAAATGAACTGCCGTTTTAAGATACCAGGTCTAAAATAAGTCCAAGGAGTAGGTGTTACGTTGAACTACTGCTCTTTGTAGCATTTCTACATTTTATTAATCCTGTCTGGTGTACAGTCTTTCTATGGTGATTTTAGAACGATGGAAAATGTCTGTAAATCTATTATTCTGCAATAATGTTTATCTTTTAAACTGTACAATTTTGACTTTTTGATCTATTTTAATTTTTCACAGACTGTGTTAAGCTGTTGCTGACAACAGGGGCATGTGTTAACATTTCAAATAAAAATGGATTCACACCTTTACATATTGCTGCTGCAAATGGACATTTCAGGTTGGTGAACGTCTAATTTACATTTGTAAAACAGCATTGCTCTGTAATGTCATTTTGAACAAAGGCTAGACACTGTGAGCATCTGTGTAACAGTGCAGTCAATTATGGTTTTCTAAGTCCAGAAACTGTCTGTGCTTACTGTGATATTATGACTCAAGAAATGGATACATATACTGAAGCATAAGGTCAGAGATCCACTTTTTTTTCTCAATACCTCCTTTTCATTATCAGTTTTTCCTCCATTCTCTTGTTGATTTTCTTTCCCCCAAATTCAAACTCACAACATTAAACAAATCCGGACATGATGCCAGTCCATCACAGGCAACACCAATGCCTACACCCAAAATATTTCATAATGGACTAATAATCAGTCACCAGTCATCCTAATGTGCACATACAGTATGTGATATGTGGGAGGAAACATGAATACTCTGAGAATGTATTAGGGAAATGTGAAAATACCACATGGACAATGACCTGGCTGAGACTTGAACCCAAAACTGTTGTTTCGCAGAATAACCACATTCTAAATCATTAATTTATGAATTATAATATAAACTGATTTGAAATTAACCACAATTCTGTATGAGGTTCTTTTATATAATGACACCTGAACAAGTGTTATATTAAGAGGAACGCAGAATTATACTGCAAACTATCCTAGGATCACTGAGTAATCAAAAGGTTTTCTCCTGTAAGTACTGATCAAGTTAATGTTTGCTTTCTGTAATGTGTTTTGTAATTGACACTTGTTACAAAGGGATTTATACAGTTGATATGTTAAGAACAGGAGTACAAGATAAGAAGAAGGGCCCTATCATCGCATATGTAGTAGTAGTAGTAGTAGAGCTTTATTGTCATCCTAACAATATACTTACAGTACACAGTGGGACGAAATATCGTCCTCCAGAGTCAAAAGGTGCAGTACACAAGATATATACATATATATATATATATATATATATATATATATAACTAAAAAACATATACAGTATTAAGTAGTATTTTGTAATCCAGAGAGTGTGTGGAGTAAAGAGTCCAGTGTGGAGGAGGGCAGCATGGTGTTCAGGAGCCGGACTGCTTGGGGAAAGAAACTATTGCACAATCTCGCAGACCTGCTCCTGATGCTGCAGAGTCGTCTTCCAGATGGAAGAGGAGTAAACAGTTGGTGGGAGGGGTGGTGGGGGTCAGCTATGATGCTAGTGGCTTTATGAAGGCAGCGTGAGGTGTAGATCTCCTGCAGACTGGGTAGAGAGCTGCCAATGATGCACTCAGCAGTCCGCACAATCCTCTGAAGGGCTTTGCGGTCGGAGGCATGGCAGTTTCCATTCCAGACTGTAATACAGCTGGTCAGGACGCTCTCTATGGTGCCTCTGTAGAAGGTGGTAAGTATGGGTTTAGGGAGGTGCACCTTCTTCAGTCGTCGCAGGAAGTAAAGACGCTGCTGGGCTCTTTTTGTAAGATAGATATGCATGTAAAAGGAATGAATTCTGGCAACCCTTCTGACAGCAAAGCCTTCAAAATGATTTTGAAACAGACTAGAAGTTTAGTGTAGTATTAGGTTACACAGAAGGTAAATTTGTTTGACATGCTGATTTGTTTTGCCAGTGGTCCTTCACAAGATATTCAAATGCATGCCAATTTGAAGATACACCATTATTTATTAAAGTCAGTATTACTGCATTATTGGCTACATAGCCAGTCTGGATAAATATAACAATACTTGCGGGCATCATGTTTGTCACGCCTAATATAAATGTAAAGTTTGACAAGGGACACCCAACATCACATTTCATAAACCATAGTAAGCACAAAATCATGGCATGTGTGTAATGGCCATTTAGTCACATCCACTTCTATCCTGAAGTTTTAATGAGAGAACACAGTACAAGCAGAATCATCTCCCACTTACAATTGTTATTTTGTCACAGTAATTTAAATGTAAGAAATCTCAATCATAAAGTTACTGAACAGGCAATCATATTCTGTCTATTCAGTAACTGTCATTATTCTATTATAAAAACACTGTATTGTGTCCTGCGTCTGTCTGTGTCTGGCCTGGGGAGCAGGGGCGCACTCTGTAGGCCACTATATATATATATATATATATATATATATATATATATATATATATATATATATATATATATATATATATATATATATATATATATATATACAGTCATATGAAAAAGTTTGGGAACCCCTCTTAATTCTTTGGATTTTTGTTTATGATTGGCTGAGCTTTCAAAGTAGCAACTTCCTTTTAATATATGACATGCCTTATGGAAACAGTAGTAAACATTAAGTTTATTGGAGTAACAGAAAATATGCAATAAGCATCACAACAAAATTAGACAGCTGCATAAATTTGGGCACCCCAACAGAGATATGACATCAATACTTATTTGAGCCTCCTTTTGCAAATATAACAGCCTCTAGACGCCTCCTATAGACTTTGAGTGTCTGGATTCTGGATGGAGGTATTTTTGACAATTCTACCATACAAAATTTCTCCAGTTCAGTTAAATTTGATGCCTGCCGAGCATGGACAACCTGCTTCAAATCATCCCATAGATTTTCGATGATATTCAAGTCAGGGGACTGTGACAGCCATTCCAGAACATTGTACTTCTCCCTCTGCATGAATGTCTTTGTAGATTTTGAACTGTGCTTTGGGTCGTTGTCTTGTTGTAATATCCAACCCCTGCGTAACTTCAACTTTGTGACTGATTCTTGAACATTATCCAGAAGAATTTGTTGATAGTGGGTTGAATTCATCTGACCCTCGACTTTAACAAGGGCCCCAGTCCCTGAACTAGCCACACTGCCCCACAACATGATGGAACCTTCATCAAATTTGACAGTAGGTAGCAGGTGTTTTTCTTGGAATGTGGTGTTCCTCTTCCGCCATGCAAAGCGCTTTTTGTTATGACCAAATAACTCAATTTTTGTCTCATGAGTCCAAAGCACTTTGTTCCAAAATTAATCTGGCTTGTCTAAATGAGAATTTGCATACAACAAGCGACTCTATTTGTGGCGTGAGTGCAGAAAGGGCTTCTTTCTCATCACCCTGCCATACAGATGTTCTTTGTGCAAATGTCGCTAAATTGTAGAACAATGTACAGATACACCATCTGCAGCAAGATGTTCTTACAGGTCTTTGGAGGTGATCTGTGGGTTGTCTGTAACCATTCTCACAATGCATATGCCGCTCCTGTATCTTTCTTGGCCTGCCAGACATAGGTTTAACAGCAACTGTGCCTGTGGCCTTCCATTTCCTGATTTTATTCCTTACAGTTGAAACTGACAGTTTAAACCTCTGAGATAGCTTTTCGTAGCCTTCCTCTAAACCATGATACTGAACAATCTTTGTTTTCAGATCTTTTGAGAGTTGCTTTGAGGATCCCATGCTGTCACTCTTCAGAGGAGAGTCACAGGGAAGCACAACTTGCAATTGGCCACCTTAACTACCTTTTCTCATGACTGGACACACCTGTCTATGAAGTTCAAGGCTTAACGAGCTAATCCAACCAATTTGGTGTTGCAAGTAATCAGTATTGAGCAGTTATATGCATTCAAATCAGAAAATGACAAGGGGACCCACATTTTTGCACATCCCGTTTTTCACATTTGATTTAATTTCATACAACTAAATACTGCTTCACTAAAAGTCTTTGTTCTGAAAACACCCCAGTACTCAGATGTTCCTAGGAAATGAAAGACATACCACTGTTATCTTTTTTGTTGAAAGTAGAGTAAATTATTATGCAGACTGAGAGGGGTTCCCAAACCTTTTCATATGACTGTGTGTGTATATATATATATATATATATATATATATATATATATATATATATATATATATATATATATATATATATATATATATATATACAGTGCATCCGGAAAGTATTCACAGTGCATCACTTTTTCCACATTTTGTTATGTTACAGCCTTATTCCAAAATGGATTAAATTCATTTTTTTCCTCAGAATTCTACACACAACACCCCATAATGACAACGTGAAAAAAGTTTACTTGAGGTTTTTGCAAATTTATGAAAAATAAAAAAATTGAGAAAGCACATGTACATAAGTATTCACAGCCTTTGCCATGAAGCTCAAAATTAAGCTCAGGTGCATCCTGTTTTCCCTGATCATCCTTGAGATGTTTCTGCAGCTTAATTGGAGTCCACCTGTGGTAAATTCAGTTGATTGGACATGACTTGAAAAGACACACACCTGTCTATATAAGGTCCCACAGTTGACAGTTCATGTCAGAGTACAAACCAAGCATGAAGTCAAAGGAATTGTCTGTAGACTTTCGAGGCAGGATTGTCTCGAGGCACAATCTTGGGAAGGTTACAGAAACATTTCTGCTGCTTTGAAGGTCCCAATGAGCACAGTGGCCTCCATCATCCGTAAGTGGAAGAAGTTTGAAACCACCAGGACTCTTCCTAGAGCTGGCTGGCCATCTAAACTGAGTGATCGGGGGAGAAGGGCCTTAGTCAGGGAGGTGACCAAGAACCCGATGGTCACTCTGTCAGAGCTCCAGAGGTCCTCTGTGGAGAGAGGAGAACCTTCCAGAAGGACAACCATCTCTGCAGAAATCTACCAATCAGGCCTGTATGGTAGAGTAGCCAGACGGAAGCCACTCCTTAGTAAAAGGCACATGGCAGCCTGCCTGGAGTTTGCCAAAAGGCACCTGAAGGACTCTCAGACCATGAGAAGGAAAATTCTCTGGTCTGATGAGACAAAGATTGAACTCTTTGGTGTGAATGCCAAGCATCACATTTGGGGAAAACCTGGCACCATCCCTACAGTGAAGCATGGTGGTGGCAGCATCATGCTGTGGGGATGTTTTTAAGCAGCAGGAACTGGGAGACTAGTCAGGATAAAGGGAAAGATGATGCAGCAATGTACAGAGACATTCTGGATGAAAACCTGCTCCAGAGTGCTCTTGACCTCAGACTGGGGCGACGGTTCATCTTTCAGCAAGACAACGACCCTAAGCACACAGCCAAGATATCAAAGGAGTGGCTTCAGGGCAACTCTGTGAATGTCATTGAGTGGCCCAGCCAGAGCTCAGACTTGAATCCGATTGAACATCTCTGGAGAGATCTTAAAATGGCTGTGCACCGACGCTTCCCATCGAACCTGATGGAGCTTGAGAGGTGCTGGAAAGAGGAATGGGTGAAACTGGCCAAGGATAGGTGTGCCAAGCTTGTGGCATCATATTCAAAAAGACCTGAGGCTGTAATTGCTGCCAAAGGTGCATCGACAAAGTACTGAGCAAAGGCTGTGAATACTTATGTACATGTGATTTCTCAGTTTTTTTATTTTTAATAAATTTGCAAAAAGCTCAAGAACTTTTTTCACATTGTCATTATGGTGTGTTGTGTGTAGAATTCTGAGGAAAAACATAAATTTAATCCATTTTGGAATAAGGCTGTAACATAACAAAATGTGGAAAAAGTGATGCGCTGTGAATACTTTCCAGATGCACTGTATATATAAAATATATATATATATATATATATATATATATATATGGAAGAGAAGGTCTGTGATACGGTTTGCATATTTGCAGCTGGAGATCCACAAAGGGAGAAAAAATGAATCACGCATCATAAAGTAGTTTTTATTCCTGAGCTTTCAACCCCTGCCAGGGGTCTTCATCAGAGGATAATGCTTAGACTTACAAGAATCAAAGGCAATATATAGCAAAACATTACGTGGGGGGGGGGGGGGGGTGGCTAAGTCAGTGTGATGGGGGGGGGGTATTGGGTGTACAGTTTATTTATTATGAACATGTTCTTCTTAGGCGGCACGGTGGCGCAGTGGGTAGCGCTGCTGCCTCGCAGTTGGGAGATCTGGGGACCTGGGTTCGATTCCCGGGTCCTCCCTGCGTGGAGTTTGCATGTTCTCCCCGTGTCTGCGTGGGTTTCCTCCGGGCGCTCCGGTTTCCTCCCACAGTCCAAAGACATGCACGTTAGGTGGATTGGCGATTCTAAATTGGCCCTAGTGTGTGCTTGGTGTGTGGGTGTGTTTGTGTGTGTCCTGCGGTGGGTTGGCGCCCTGCCCAGGATTGTTTCCTGCCTTGTGCCCTGTGTTGGCTGGGATTGGCTCCAGCAGACCCCCGTGACCCTGTGTTCGGATTCAGCGGGTTGGAAAATGGATGGATGGATGTTCTTCTTAAGTTTGCATGTGCTGGATTTATGTCGTCTGTTGATGGCGTTCTCATTTGATAGCCAAGATTCTGCCAGCTCTCTGGCACTTGAATGTATGTCCTGTTGATTTAGTATGCGTGTATATCAATGAAAGTGAGTCCTTTCTTCTGACGCCGTTGTGATGTTCCTGTATACGTGTTGCGATTCTTTTTGAAGTTTGAAGAACTGCATGGAATGCTATAAACCGCATTTCGTGTTTCTGCTATCGATTTATTGTTTTTAGCATTAAACAGGACCGTGCGCAGATTGTTCGTGGGTTTGTGTGCTATTCTGACGCCTGACTTGACCAGGATGCACGCTGTACCTTCAGACACCTTGTGGTGATAAGGGAGTGAGTGCCAGGTGGGGTGGGGGTTCTGATTCAATTCAATTGTTTGCTGAGTTTTTTGGCGTCTTCTGTGTAAGCTCCGATTAATGAATGTTTTTGAGTATCCGTTTGAAGTGAAAAATCAACAGGACATACATTTAACTGGGACAATGTACAAGTAAAATTTAAGGCCAGCACTAAAAGTGCCAGACAGCTGGCCGAATCTTGGCTATCAAATGAGAACGCCATCAACAGACACTTGGACATAAATCCAGCATATGCAAACTTAAGAAGAACATGTTCATAATAAATAAACTGTACACCCAATACCCCCCCATCATCACACTGACTTAGCCACCCCCACCCCCTCCACGTAATGTTTTGCTATTGCGGTAACATATTGTTCTTTGTCCACTACAACTGTCGCGCCTCCTTTGTCAGCTGGTGTAATAACAATGTTGCTGTCATTCCGTAGCGATCTTAAAGCCTTCTGTTCTTTTTTTAGAAATGCGGACAGTCGGATGTCTTATGTGTAACTGGCTGGATGCAGCACACCTTTTTTCCTGTGCATTGTCTGCCGGTGTATCGAGGAGGGGCCGCTCCAGCTCCCCACACCCTACACAGACAGACAGACACAAGTTCAGCACAACACACAGGATTTATTCCCTTGTGAGAAATGGTTCTCTGTTGTTTCTCACCACCAAAGCACAGTACAAACAAGCACATTAATAAAGCCCACATCACTTTATTTTTTTCTCCTACTGTCTTTGTCCTCTCTCTCTCTTTCTGTCTCTCCGGCTCCTCTCCACCTCCAGCAAGTGTTGTCCTCCACCTCCTGACTCTGGCGACCAGAGTGAAGACAGTGGGCTGCACCCGGGAGTACTTCCAGTGGCCCGATAGCATGGTCCGGAAGCCCGTCCTGGTGAGGTGGAAGCCTGACAAAGTAAGGCTCTGTAATCCCAGCAGCTCCCCCTGGTGGCACCCGAGGAACTCAACATGGTTGAGTCGCAAAACTCCATGTACTGTGGTGCTCTGTGGGAATACGAGGCACCGCTACAACCCAGGAGGGCTGCCATCTAGCAATCCACCGGAGATAGTGCCCTGTGCATGCTGTATTCCCTGGTCCTTCCACTACAAAGTAATTCCAACCGCGTAAGGGCGGCGACCGTCCACCACAATATATATATAAATTGTATAGATTATTAAACAAGTAGCTGTTGGAACCTGCAAAGCATTGTTGTCTGTCACAACTCCACCACTGCCAAAATACCATCTGCAGGGTCATCAGTCGGGTAGCAACGTTCACAGATGTGTTTCCCTTTTAATCCAAGAACACCTCTGGATGGTAATGCAGTGATCAGGGACATCTCCTTACTGCTGAATTAGTATCCTAAAGAACTTCCTTGGCTTACTAGTTCATATGCCTAATCCCTCAGTCTTTATCTTTCCCTTGTAGCCGCAGCCAGAAATTTCATTTTTCTGCCACCTCCACAAGGTCTTTTACCACCTTTTTTAGCTGATATGAGGTCATCCAAGTGTCCTTCAGCAAGCATTTTGTTGACAAAGCCAGTTAGCCATGACAGCCAACTTCCAGTGGATAGGCTGTTATTCTTCAACCTTTAACACCCAACTGGTAGCTTGGCATACTACAGTTTCTTCCTTTTGTAGGCTTTTGTTTTTCAAGGTAACTGTCAGTTCAACCAGCAAGACTTGTTTCTCAATTACTGACCACACAATTTGTATTTAATTTGATAGAAATTTTGTTAAATTGGGAAATGGCAAAGAAAAATACTTAGTAAAGAAATTGCTTTAAGAATGTAAGGGTCATACCTGTTGTACAGTAAACAGTTCCTCACTTGGCCAGTATTTGGTTTTCAGCTGTGAAACAATGTGTGTATTTTGAGTGATTTGGGTCCCTTTTGTCTTTCTTTAGGTGCACTGATTTGTTACTTCGCTATGAAGCCAATGTGAACTTTCCTGCTATAGGAGGGGAAACTCCTCTGTATCAGGCCTGTGCCAGTGGAAATGATGAATGTATTCAAGTTCTGCTGGCAGCTGGAGCTGATAGAACGGCAACCACAGCAGTAAGTGACACATACTTTCCTTCTAAAATATATTTGTTGGCTGAAAATAGTTCAAAGTCTTAAGCTTTTGATATAGGATAGTCATCTTAATTACCTTATCTAAGTATTAATCTCACCGTATTCTACATTTAGTCCTAAGAGTATTTGACCGATTACAAAATTTTAAAGTATTGAGTAAGAATATTAAAACAAGAGGTACAAACTTTTAGGATTTTAGAAGAATTCAAATAGTGCATACATTTTCCTTTTAATCTATTTTAATGTATTCCTAAAATTTTTACACTTATTTTCATTTTATACTCTTTATTTTAGCTTAGGATTTCTACAATAAACTATAGCTGTACCCATATATTTTTGCAAGAGCTTTTCAATTGCAAAAGATGGATGTCCATTTACGTGTAGCTAGGTCCAGAGTGTCACTCTTGTTTTCTTTCTCAATGAACTCCCAGTGTTGGTCTGTGTCTTGTGTGGTTTACTGTTATATTGATTTATTTTTTGTGAACTGGTGATGTTCTGTAGTTTTCTAGTGACCTACTTTACCCAGTCCAGGTAGGCCACATTTCTGTACCTGCGGTGCCCATCCTTACCCCTACCAGTGTCATTCATTGACTTAATCTGTTCATCTTTGGGATGTGGGAGGAAACCCATGCACTAGGAAAAAAGATGTGACTGCAAATAAGTGCACAATCAAACCCTGGTCCATGAATTTCTAGGGCAGTTTAACTGTACACAGCATCACAGTAATAACATGTCTGCATAATTAATATTTTATTTTTACCTTGTATGGTTTTTCTTTATTATTTATTTAGAATGGGTCAACACCACTTCATGCAGCTGTTAACTCCGGCAACATTAGCAGCATGAAGCTTCTAATGTACTATGACGTATGCAGTGATATGACTATTGACAATGAGACTGAAAATGTGACTGCTTTTGACTATGTGGACTCCTCCAAAATTAAGACTCCAAGCTTTGAGGGAAGCCAACTTGTGTTTGTTGATCTCATCAACCATTCAGACAACCAGGGGTGGACAGCTGCACACATTGCTGCATCAAAGGGTTTTAAGGTTGGTAAACTATATTTATTTAGAGGATAACAAAACCAGTTTTTAATAAGATGGGCAATAAAAAGGAGTAATGTTACAGAACCCATACATTGCAATATGTTGCAGATTTTGAGATAATTTTGGGGAAATGTTTGTGTTTTATGTTTATTTTCTATTAAAATATTCACTTTGGGCTGCCTCGCAGTTAGGAGACTCCGGGTCCTCCCTGCGTGGAGTTCGCATGTTCTCCCCGTGTCTGCGTGGGTTTCCTCCAGGTACTCCAGTTTCCTCCCACAGTCCAAAGACATGCAGGTTAGATGCATTGGCGATTCTAAATTGTCCCTAGTGTGTGCTTGGTGTGTGTGTGTGTGTGTGCCCTACGGTGGGCTGGTGCCCAGCCCATGGTTTGTTTTCTGCCTTGCGCCCTGTGTTGGCTGGGATTGGCTCCAGCAGACCCCCGTGAACTTGTAGTTAGGATATAGCAGGTTGGATAACGGATGGATGGATATTCACTTTAATAATCACTAGAACTAGATAATCTAGGCTAAAGGTTAATTATGCAAAAAATGAAACTATTCACAGCATATTAAAATGGAGACAGTAACTAAATGGTCTGCGCATATAAATGTAAAAATCTTCCAGAATCATTTCAGGTGTTTTGCATTGTGTGCAATTCATGTATTAATCCCATTTCTCGTAATGCAGCCTTTTATTTCATATGCAGATAAATAATTAATTAGTTGCAAATCTGAAGAAGATTTTATTAAAGTTTCACATGTCAGCCACTTCAATTTCACGTGAGATTTTCCTCTGAGATATTAAGTATTCACTCTCATCAAATGAAATGTATAAAATCTGTGTAGAACAAAAGATTGCACCAAGGTGAAACTGTCACTCAAGTTATTTCTAGGCGATCATTAAGGGAGGGTGATCTTTCAAGCGGAACACTGGCGTGCAGGCTGACCTGATTTTCCCAGGGAAAGCATCATTTGCTTTCCCCTCAAGATTGTAGATCTATTAATGTATAAACTAGTTTACTTTTTAAATATTGAAGGCCCTTCAGTTTTGTCAAAAAATGAGTTAGCTTGTTCATATTTAGTTTGCACACCAGTCATCGTCTTGAAACCATTTAAGATACATGAATTGCCAACTGCTGCTACTTCCCTGATTAAATATTTAAGTATAGGTGGGTGTCATCTGAAACACATGAGCTTCTGGCAATGGCATATTCTTTTTTCACCTATCCATCCATTTCCTAGCTTGTGTGACCAGATGGGAGTGCTTGAGAGTGGCCCTGAACCCAATTGGACTCTAGTAAAGCTCTATAAAAGGCTAAACAGAGTATTTATTAAATGTAAACTACTGTATAATACAAGTGGGCACTTCTGCCTCACAGTAAGGAGACCAGGGTTCACATCCCAGATCCTCCTTACATGGAGTTTGCATGTCCTCCCCATGTCTGAATGGATTTCCTCTGGGTGGTCTGGTTTACTCCCACAGTCCAAAGACTGGACTGGTGGATTAGTGATGCTAAATTATCCCCAATGTGTGTGTGTGGTATGTGTTCACCCTGCTCTGGACTGGCAACTGTCCAGGGGATTGTTCTTGCTTGCTGGGATAGGCTCCAGCTACCCTGTGGCCCTGATCAGGTTTAAGCGGGCTTAGAAAATGGTAAAAATATTACAAGGGAGTGTTTCAAGGAAGGATGAAACTAACGCAACAAACAAACACTATGCTCTTCTGGGCCTTACTAAATTCTACTGGAATAACTAGTGTATTCTAAATCATCCATAGTCCTTCCTACCTCCCAGCCTTCATCTTCTTTTACCAGCTGTGCCCCTCCTCCTGCTCGCCTTGCTTCTGTTCCTCTTCTGACTCCATGCAACATCTGACTGAGAAGGTAGGGGTGTGTAAAAGGCTAATCCTGGAAGTCCTTTCTGGACCATTCCAATCTGGCAGGAAGCACTTTCAGTTCACCTTTCTTCCTAAAGAAACTCTGGAAAACATTACATTTCCAATCAACATCTCTGGGAAACAAAACTACAGAATACTTCAATGGAGGTTATGTATAAACTGCAAAAAAAAGTAACCAGGCTACAACCCAGTCTCTAGTACCTATAGTGCAGCAGCACTAACTATGGTAGCACCATTCCTTTTTTAACAGTAAAAAGAGTTTCCTAGAATACCATTCATTACTTGTAACATTTCTTTACTAATGCACTATTCATTTTTGGTCTTTTCAGTTAAATTCAGTATATTCTTGTTAAGCAAACAACACCTGAAGCGCCCAGTGCATTTTTGAAATAACTATAAATATACCAAGACTAAAAGAACTGTATTTATAGAGTATAGTCAAAGAGGAGGTTTATGCTGTTCTCAAAAGATTTATGAAAGTGTTTTACACTTTCATCCTCCCTCATTTACAGCATATACAGTATATCATTGTTAAAATTGCATTGCAAATGGTGGAAGTTTCGGCAGTGAGCCAGGCTGATTGGAAATAAAGCTGATATATTCAAATAGCCCAATCAGATTTCAGTAGACCCATGTATCTTCATTACAGTGAGCTTAGGTTATTTGAAAAACAGTATTTTCCATTTAGAATTAGCCATGTTCATTGCAAAAACGTCAATCTGCCTGTTCTCTCAGTTTGCCTACAATACACACAAATAATATCATAATTCACCAGCATTATGGCCAGAAGATCCTTTTAAACCTCAGACTGTTAATGTTTCAGGGGTCATCCCTGGCCTTCTCAAAATCACTTCTTCCAATCACTCCTTGCAATCTCAGAGGAGCTTGTACATGAGAGAATGCAGAGATTCCCTCATAACATGTCGCTTTCTGTTGTCTTCACAAGTGAACCTCACTATACATTATGTACTGTATACCATTTTTATATACAAGATAGTGTTTTTAAATCCATATTCCAGCTGTCCTAATTGGGTCACATCACTCCACAGGCAAACAATAGCATTTTAATTTGCTTAGAAGACAGCTTAAAATAAGTTCATCATTTATGATGATGCATCTTCTTCAAGGCAGATCAAGTGCGAGAACTGATGCCATGCAGAGAAGGAAGATAAGAAAGCAGTAATCAAAAAAATTACTACACTTAATTATACGGTGATATAAGAAAGGGGTGTGAACAGTCACAGCAGCAGCTCTAACAAGTGGAGTCTTGAGTCTTGATTAAAACACTTAAGTTAGTGGGTCTTCTCAAATAGGTGTAGTTGGATTGTATTAGAGCTTGGGTTCCTATAGCTAAAGGCTGTGTCTTCTACTCAAATTTTATGTATCCTAGGAGTACTGTTTTCATTTTTGGTCTCCAGGCTACAAAAACAACATAGCAGCACTGGAAAAAGTCCAGAGAAGAGCAACTATGCTGATTCCAGAGCTGCAGAGGATGAGTTATGAGGAGAGATTAAAAGAGCTGAGCCTTTTCGTGTTAAACAAAAGAAGATAAAGAGGAGACATAGAGTATAATTTTTGACAGGAATAAGTACAGTGTTATTTAAAAAAAAAATTCATCAAGAACATGGGGGCACAGTTGACAACTTGTTAAGGTTAAATTTCGCACAAACATTAGAAAGTTTTTCTTTACACAAAAACCATAGACACGTGAAATAAGCTATGAAAGTAATGTGTTAAAGAGTAGGACTTTATGGACATTAAAATCTTGATTAAATGTGATTCTGGAAAATAGGGTAAGGAAAGCTTATTGGGCTCACTGGCCTGTTCTCGCCAAAATTGTTTTAATATTCTAAAAGAAACTTGTGAATATTCTTTAAAAAATGTTGCTGTTAATCAGTTCTGTTAGGGTCAAAAAAACGTGAAGTCCATTATTCCATGTTTAAAAACTACATACTGTAATATTTCAGAAATATTTGGAGTGGCCATCTAACTAAATTTCCTTCATGATCTGATCATGTGACACACCTAGATGGCCCATAGATGTCTCAAAAAATTCTGAGCTTAAAGAATTGCATCTTGCTATTTTAAATGAGAGTTCACCATCAGGAATAGAATAACTATGAGTTGCCATCATGGAAGAACCACCAGCAGGAAATCCCTTCTGTCCAACAGAAACATTACAACATTTAGCAGTATGTGAAATGACATTTGATAAGATTAATAACCTGGATGAAAATTAAGTATTGTACTTATTTGACCATAATGCTGGTAACCAAACACAGCTTTAAAGGAGTAGAACTTTACACCAGGCTCCAATATTTATATTAGTTTACAAAGGTTTGGCTGTTTTGTGTATTTTGTTACCTCTGGAATGAATTGTCTTTGAATCTGCCATGAATTCCACTCCATGACTGAGGATTCTAATCCAGACATGAGTCATTTTCTCCAAAACCTAAAGATGAAAATGAAGGTTGTAGCATGCCAGACCTAAACCACGTAGAGGTTCAAGAAAGCCCAGCTATCACAGCTTGTGAATATTTAAAGCTACTGTTATAAAAGTTATTGCTCTTACAGAGGTTACACAATCAACTGACTTAATGATGGCTTAATAATAAAAATGTAAATTTTGTTTGTCATTTCTGTAATGGTATTTTAATCTCATATTATACAGCAGAATAATGTTTTACAAGTCCAGTGTCTCATAAAAATGTAAAATCCTTTAACTGCATTTTTTTTTCAACTACTTTTTTCTTAAGTACGGAATAAAACCAAAACCTAACAGAAATAATATTATTTATAATGGCTGTGTTTTAGGATTAATGACTTGGATTAAGATCTAATCGTCATGGTCATCAAGGTCTGTTGTGTGCTGTATTCATTTTCACGGTGTTATCATTGGAGCAGATAAAAGATATTTAAAGAGAAAACTGAGCCGGATTATAGTAGACCCTGCGCTTGAACTCCATCTGTTATATCAGCTCCAGAGCAATGTGCCCTGTCTAACAAAATGTTTTTCTCTGTGTTTTTCTTGCTTTTTCTCATTTGACCCCATAACTGTTGCTTTGCATTGTATAGCTAGTATTATCATTATTGTACATTTGGCCGACATCTCTATTCAAAGCGACTCACAAGATCAGTTTGTACTGCAATTGTTTTTTAACATCTGAAGCCCAGGCCGGTGAAGTGATTTCATAGGTTCGTTCATGGTGGGAATTGAAGCAGCCACATTTTTGTATGTGCATGAAATGATAAGGTGATAATGATAATTGGCTACTCAAATCCACTTATTTTAGTTCAGGGAAGCATATATTAATTAACCATAAAAACAGTCAAGGGTCACAAGATGAAAAAGTTGGCCTTTTAGAGGTGGTGACAGTTATAAATGTCCAGTTCTCCAGGTGGTAGCATGCTGTTACCAATAGGTAGGAACGGGACATTTTTTTTATTTTTAAAAGATTAAGCCCACACCCTTTTGTTTGCTCCTTCCCTTACCTCAGATCATTCTGTTATCTACCAGTGTGCCAAAATAGCATTGTTCATATGTAAGATATAAGTGCCTTGATGTATGATGCAGAATGTGTACACTTAAGCGTGTTAAGAGATGTGCAGATTTTAATAAATGAATTTAAAAATTAAAGAGCCAGATGGAGTTTCTCAAAGAGCAGTTGAAAAAGCATGATGGTGCCTGACCCAGAAAGACTAACCTAATCTATTAACAAAACCAAAATAAATTCAGATGTCAAAAAATAAAGCAATAGTCCTCTACATATTGGTCCTCAAGTTGTGTGTTTTAAATTTAACCAAACACTTGGACACGAGCATTAGCATGTCACCATCATAAGTAGCTACTACAATTGAGATGTTACCCAAGGCAACATACAAGTTTAAGATGCAGTATAATTATTAACAGTTTGAGCACCGGAACAGTTATGTGACCTGCGTTGGGCCACATGGTGAGTCAGTGGTGTGGACTGAGCCAGCAGCCTTGTAATTCAGTGTCCAGTTCCTTGACACTATGCCACACTACAAGCTTACTGAGGTAACACTTTAGCAGGATTAGCATTTAGTGCAGTAACACTTGGTCCTTCGCTGTGCAAACACAAGCACCAAGTTCACAACAGGAAGCTCACCCTTTAAATTAATGGTAATATTATAAAACCAAAATTACTAACATTATCATTGTCTCCAAAATCAATATGAGCTTTTGCAAATTATGTCAGTTACCTAGTTTGTGTTGATCTAATGCAGTCATTATTAGCAGAAACTGCTATAGTGAACAGATGTAATAAGACTTCTGGTATCTGAGCTCAGCATAGTTAGAGGTAGTTTGTCAATCAATCTTTATTTTATCGTGCACTTTACATATAGGTAATCATCACAGTGTGCTCTACAAGGCAAACAAAAATGGAGTGCAATGTAAGATAAAATACACTGGGATGCTTTGAATTGATGAAAAAAATGAAAATGTCATTGCAAAGCCAGCAAGCCACAACAGTGAATGTGTGCTGATGATGAGTCGCGTAGTGAGACTTTTACTCACTTAGCAAACGCTTTTCTCAAAAGTGCTTAACATAATCATAAGCATTGTTTTAGGAACAAGTGTAACAGGACAATTTTACAAAATGAATTGTCACAAGTAAAGAGGTTTAAAGCAAACATAAATCTAGTTAATACTTTGCGACAGCAACTGTCTCAGCCATCTAACAGATCTTAGGATACCAAGAGCTTTGTAAATTAGCAAAATTTTCAAAATGAACACTTTCATGTACAGTAAATGTAGTATAAATCTGTCAAGTAGAAGATGATTAAAAGTCAACCCTATAGTTATAGCAGAGTTTTGGAATCAGCAACAGCACAGTCTGGTTATGTTGTCCATCTTCCACCACAATCTCTGAGACAATTTTATTGTGCCATGTAGCCGGAAAGATTTCTTCATACTTAAAAGATGCTGATATGAAATTTGTTTTAATAACTTTGAGAACTGTTTGCAATGAATAAAGTGAAGAAACAGAAGTTGCTTAATGAAACTCTCCATGGAGTCATTTTTGATTGCTTTGTTGTGATCTTTATAGC